>NC_062224.1:115702216-115934429 GCF_902686445.1 Sciurus carolinensis | reverse complement strand
GCCCAGTACCCGTCACAGTGGGGTGACTCAGCCAGCCCACTACCCATCACAGCTGGGTGGCTCAGACAGCCCACTACCCATCACAGCTGGGTGGCTCAGCACAGCCCACCATCACAGCTCGGTGGCTCAGGACAGCCCAGTAGCCCACACACTGGCTCAGGATAGCCCACTATCCATCACAGCTGGGTGGCTCAGCACAGCCCCCTACCCATCACAGCTGGTGGCTCAGGACAGCCAGTACCCATCACAGCACGGTGGCTCAGCACAGCCCAGTACCCATCACAGCTCGGTGGCTCAGCACAGCCCACTACCCATCACAGCACGGTGGCTCAGGACAGCCCACTACCCATCACAGCTGGGTGGCTCAGTACAACCCAGTACCCATCACAGCTGGGTGACTCAGGACAGCCCACTACCCATCACAGATGGGTGGCTCAGCACAGCCTACTACCCATCACAGCTGGTTGGCTCAGGACAGCCCACTACCCATCACAACACGGTGGCTCAGCACAGCCCACTACCCATCACAGCTGGATGTCTCAGCACAGCCCAGTACCCATCACAGCTGGGTGGCTCAGGACAGCCCAGTACCCATCACAGCTGGGTGGCTCAGCACAGCCCAGTACCCATCACAGCTGGGTGGCTCAGCACAGCCCACTACCCATCACAGCTGGGTGGCTCAGGACAGCCCACTGCCCATCACAACACGGTGGCTCAGCACAGCCCACTACCCATCACAGCTGGGTGGCTCAGCACAGCCCAGTACCCGTCCCAGCGGGGTGACTCAGCACAGGCCACTACCCATCACAGGTGGGTGGCTCAGCACAGCCCAGTACCCATCACAGCTGGGTGGCTCAGCACAGCCCACTACCCATCATAGCTGGATGGCTCAGGACAGCCCACTACCCATCACACCTGGGTGGCTCAGCACAGCCCACTACCCATCACAGCTGGGTGGCTCAGCACAGCCCAGTACCCATCACAGCTGGTTGGCTCAGGACAGCCCAACACATCACAACACGGTGGCTCAGCACAGCCCACTACCCATCACAGCTGGATGTCTCAGGACAGCCCACTACCCATCACAGCTGGGTGGCTCAGGACAGCCCACTACCCATCACAGCTGGGTGGCTCAGCACAGCCCACTACCCATCACAGATGGGTGGCTCTGGACAGCCCACTCCCCATCACAGTTGGGTGGCTCAGCACAGCCCAGTACCCATCACAGCTGGGTGGCTCAGCAGAGCCCACTACACATCACAGCTGGGTGGCTCAGGAAAGCCCACTTCCGATCTCAGCTGGGTGGCTCAGGACAGTCCACTACCCATCAGAGCACCGTAGCTCAGGACAACCCACTACCCATCACAGCACGGTGGCTCAGCACAACCAAATACCCATCACAGCACGGTGGCTCAGGACAGTCCACTACCCATCACAGCTGCGTGGCTCAGGACAGCCCAGTTCCCATCACAGCTGGGTGGCTCAGCACAGCCCACTATCCATCACAGCTGCGTGGCTCAGGACAGCCCACTATCCATCACAACACGGTGGCTCAGCACAGCCCACTACCCATCACAGCTGGGTGACTCAGCACAGCCCAGTACCCATCACAGCTGGGTGGCTCAGAACAGCCCAGTACCCATCACAGCTGGGTGGCTCAGGACAGCCCAGTACCTGTCACAGCGGGGCAGGCTCAGCACACCCCAGTACCCGTCACAGCTGGGTGGCTCAGCACAGCCCACTACCCATCACAGCTGGGTGGCTCAGCACAGCCCAGTACCCATCACAGCTGGGTGGCTCAGCACAGCCCACTACCCATCACAACACGGTGGCTCAGCACAGCCCACTACCCATCAGAGCTGGGTGGCTCAGCACAGCCCAGTACCCATCACAGCTGGGTGGCTCAGCACAGCCCACTACCCATCACAGCTGGGTGGCTCAGCACACCCCAGTACCCATCACAGCTGGGTGGCTCAGCACAGCCCACTACCCATCACAGCTCGGTGGCTCAGCACAGCCCAGTAGCCATCACAGCACGGTGGCACAGGATAGCCCACTATCCATCACAGTTGGGTGGCTCAGCACAGCCCACTACCCATCAGCTGGTTGGCTCAGGACAGCCCAGTACCCATCACAGCACGGTGGCTCAGCACAGCCCAGTACCCATCACAGCATGGTGGCTCAGCACAGTCCACTACCCATCACAGCACGGTTGCTCAGGGCAGCCCACTACCCATCACAGCTGGGTGGCTCAGTACAACCCAGTACCCATCACAGCTGGGTGACTCAGGACAGCCCACTACCCATCACAGATGGGTGGCTCAGCACAGCCTACTACCCATCACAGCTGGTTGGCTCAGGACAGCCCACTACCCATCACAGCTGGGTGGCTCACAACACCCCACTACCCATCACAGCTGGGTGGCTCAGGACAGCCCAGTACCCATCACAGCACAGTGGCTCAGGACAGCCCACTACCCTCACAGCTGGGTGGCTCACAACAGCCCACTACCCATCACACCACGGTGGCACAGGACAGCCCACTACCCATCACAGCACGGTGGCTCAGCACAGCCCACTACCCATCACAGCTGGGTGGCTCAGCACAGCCCACTACCCATCACAGCTGGGTGGCTCAGCACAGCCCAGGACCCATCACACCACGGTGGCTCAGGACAGCCCAGTATCCATCACATCACGGTGGCTCAGCACAGCCCACTACCCATCACAGCTGGGTGGCTCAGGACAGCCCACTACCCTCACAGCTGGGTGGCTCACAACAGCCCACTACCCATCACACCACGATGGCTCAGCACAGCCCACTACCCATCACAGCACCGTGGCTCAGGACAGCCCACTACCCATCACAGCACGGTGGCTCAGGACAGCCCACTACCCATCACAGCTCGGTGGCTCAGGACAGCCCACTACCCATCACAGCTCGGTGGCTCAGCACAGCCCACTACCCATCACAGCACGGTGGCTCAGGACAGCCCACTACTCATCACAGCTGGGTGGCTCAGTACAACCCAGTACCCATCACAGCTGGGTGACTCAGGACAGCCCACTACCCATCACAGATGGGTGGCACAGCACAGCCTACTACCCATCACAGCTAGTTGGCTCAGGACAGCCCACTACCCATCACAACATGGTGGCTCAGCACAGCCCACTACCCATCACAGCTGGATGTCTCAGGACAGCCCAGTACCCATCACACCAGGGTGGCTCAGGACAGCCCACTACCCATCACAGCACGGTGGCTCAGGACAGCCCACTACCCATCACAGCTGGGTGGCTCAGCACCGCCCACTACCCATCACAGCACGGTGGCTCAGGACAGGCCACTACCCATCACAGCACGGTGGCTCAGCACAGCCCACTAACCATCACAACATGGTGGCTCAGCACAGCCCACTACCCATCACAGCTGGATGTCTCAGGACAGCCCAGTACCCATCACAGCTGGGTGGCTAAGGACAGCCCACTACCCATCACAGCTGGGTGGCTCAGCACAGCCCACTACCCATCACAGCTGGGTGGCTCAGCACAGCCCAGTACCCATGACAGCTCGGTGGCTCAGTACAGCCCACTGACCATCACAACACGGTGGCTCAGCACAGCCCACTACCCATCACAGCTTGGTGGCTCAGGACAGCCCAGTACCCGTCACAGCGGGGTGACTCAGCACAGCCCACTACAGCTGGGTGGCTCAGCACAGCCCAGTACCCATCACAGCGGAGTGACTCAGCACAGCGCACTACCCATCACAGCACGGTGGCTTAGCACAGCCCACTACCCATCACAGCACAGTGGCTCAGCACAGCCCACTACCCATCACAGCTGGGTGGCTCAGTATAGACCAGTACCCATCACAGCGGAGTGGCTCAGGACAGCACACTACCCGTCACAGCGGGGTGACTCAGCACAGCCCACTACCCATCACAGCTGGGTGGCTCAGACAGCCCACTACCCTTCACAGCTGGGTGGCTCAGCACAGCCCACTACCCATCACAGCTGGGTGGCTCAGGACAGCCCACTACCCATCACAGCACGGTGGCTCAGGATAGCCCACTATCCATCACAGCTCGGTGGCTCAGGACAGCCCACTACCCATCACAGCTCGGTGGCTTAGCACAGCCCACTACCCATCACAGCTGGATGTCTCAGCACAGCCCAGTACCCATCACAGCTGGGTGGCTCAGGACAGCCCAGTACCCGTCACAGCGGGGTGACTCATCACAGCCCACTCCCCATCACACCTGGGTGGCTCAGCACAGCCCTATACCCATCACAGCTGGGTGGATCAGGACAGCCCACTACCCATCACAGCTGGGTGGCTCAGGTCAGTACACTACCCATCAGAGCACCGTAGCTCAGGACAACCACTACCCATCACAACATGGTGGCTCAGCACAACCAAATACCCATCACAGCACGGTGGCTCAGGACAGTCCACTACCCATCACAGCTGGGTGGTTCAGGACAGCCCAGTACCCATCACAGCTGGGTGGCTCAGGACAGCCCACTACCCATCACAGCACGGTGGCTCACGACAGCTCACTACCCATCACAGCTGGGTGGCTCAGGACAGCCCAGTACCCATCACAGCTGGGTGGCTCAGGACAGCCCACTACCCATCACAGGTGGGTGGCTCAGCACAGCCCAGTACCCATCACAGCTGGGTGGCTCAGCAGAGCCCACTACCCATCATAGCTGGGTGGCTCAGGACAGCCCACTACCCATCACACCTGGGTGGCTCAGCACAGCCCACTACCCATCACAGCTGGGTGGCTCAGCACAGCCCAGGACCCATCACAACTGGTTGGCTCAGGACAGCACAACACATCACAACACGGTGGCTCAGCACAGCCCACTACTCATCACAGCTGGATGTCTCAGGACAGCCCAGTACCCATCACAGCTGGGTGGCTCAGGACAGCCCACTACCCATCGCAGCTGGGTGGCTCAGCACAGCCCATTACCCATCACAGATGGGTGGCTCAGGACAGCCCACTACCCATCACAGTTGGGTGGCTCAGCACAGCCCAGTACCCATCACAGCTGGGTGGCTCAGCAGAGCCCACTACACATCACAGCTGGGTGGCTCAGGAAAGCCCTCTTCCGATCTCAGCTGGGTGGCTCAGGACAGTCCACTACCCATCAGAGCACCGTAGCTCAGGACAACCCACTACCCATCACAGCACGGTGGCTCAGCACAACCAAATACCCATCACAGCACGGTGGCTCAGGACAGTCCACTACCCATCACAGCTGGGTGGCTCAGCACAGCCCAGTACCCATCACAGCTGGGTGGCTCAGAACAGCCCAGTACCCATCACAGCTGGGTGGCTCAGGACAGCCCAGTACCTGTCACAGCGGGTGTCTCAGCACAGCCCAGTACCCGTCACAGTGGGGTGACTCAGCACAGCCCACTACCCATCACAGCTGGGTGGCTCAGACAGCCCACTACCCATCACAGCTCGGTGGCTCAGGACAGCCCAGTAGCCATCACAGCACGGTGGCTCAGGATAGCCCACTATCCATCACAGCTGGGTGGCTCAGCACAGCCTACTACCCATCACAGCTGGTTGGCTCAGGACAGCCCACTACCCATCACAACACGGTGGCTCAGCACAGCCCACTACCCATCACAGCTGGATGTCTCAGCACAGCCCAGTACCCATCACAGCTGGGTGGCTCAGGACAGCCCAGTATCCATCACAGCTGGGTGGCTCAGCACAGCCCAGTACCCATCACAGCTGGGTGGCTCAGCACAGCCCAGTACCCATCACAGCTGGGTGGCTCAGGACAGCCCACTACCCATCACAGCTGGGTGGCACAGGACAGTCCACTACCCATCACAGCTGGGTGGCTCAGCACAACCAAATACCCATCATAGCACGGTGACTCACCACAGCCTACTACCCATCACAGCTGGGTGGCTCAGCACAGCCCACTACCCATCACAGGTGGGTGGCTCAGGACAGCCCACTACCCATCACAGGTGGGTGGCTCAGGACAGCCCACTACCCATCACAGCTGGGTGGCTCAGGACAGCCCACTACCCATCACAGGTGGGTGGCTCAGGACAACCCACTACCCATCACAGCACGGTGGCTCAGCACAACCAAATACCCATCACAGCACGGTGGCTCAGGACAGTCCACTACCCATCACAGGTGGGTGGCTCAGGACAGCCCAGTTCCCATCACAGCTGGGTGGCTCAGCACAGCCCACTATCCATCACAGCACGGTGGCTCAGCACAGCCCACTACCCAACACAGCTGGGTGGCTCAGGACAGCCCAGTACCCGTCACAGCGGGGTGACTCAGCACAGCCCCCTACCCATCACAGCTGGGTGGCTCAGCACAGCCCAGTACCCATCACAGCGGAATGACTCAGCACAGCCCACTACCCATCACAGCACGGTGGCTTAGCACAGCCCACTACCCATCACAGCACGGTGGCTCAGCACAGCCCACTACCCATCAGAGCTGGGTGGCTCAGGACAGACCAGTACCCATCACAGCGGAGTGGCTCAGGACAGCCCAGTACCCGTCACAGCGGGGTGACTCAGCCCAGCCCACTACCCATCACAGCTGGGTGGCTCAGACAGCCCACTACCCTTCACAGCTGGGTGGCTCAGCACAGCCCACTACCCATCACAGCTGGGTGGCTCAGGACAGCCCACTAGCCATCACAGCACGGTGGCTCAGGATAGCCCACTATCCATCACAGCTGGGTGGCTCAGCACAGCCCACTACCCATCACAGCTGGTTGGCTCAGGACAGCCCAGTACCCATCACAGCACGGTGGCTCAGCACAGCCCAGTACCCATCACAGCACGGTGGCTCAGCACAGCCCACTACCCATCACAGCACGGTGGCTCAGGACAGCCCACTACCCATCACAGCTGGGTGGGTCAGTACAACCCAGTACCCATCACAGCTGGGTGACTCAGGACAGCCCACTACCCATCACAGATGGGTGGCTCAGCACAGCCTACTACCCATCACAGCTAGTTGGCTCAGGACAACCCACTACCCATCACAACATGGTGGCTCAGCACAGCCCACTACCCATCACAGCTGGATGTCTCAGGACAGCCCAGTACCCATCACAGCTGGGTGGCTCAGGACAGCCCACTACCCATCACAGCTGGGTGGCTCAGCACAGCCCACTACCCATCACAGATGGGTGGCTCAGGACAGCCCACTACCTATCACACCTGGGTGGCTCAGCAGAGCCCACTACCCATCACAGCTGGGTGGCTCAGGTCAGCCCACTACCCATCACAGCTGGGTGTCTCAGCACAGCCCACTACCCATCACAGCTGGGTGGCTCAGCACAGCCCAGTACCCATCACAGCTAGGTGGCTCAGGACAGCCCACTGCCCATCACAACACGGTGGCTCAGCACAGCCCACTACCCATCACAGCTGGGTGGTTCAGGACAGCCCAGTACCCGTCACAGCGGGGTGACTCATCACAGCCCACTCCTCATCACAGCTGGGTGGCTCAGCACAGCCCACTACCCATCACAGCTGGGTGGCTCAGTAGAGCCCCCTACCCATCACAGTTGGGTGGCTTAGCACAGCCCAGTACCCATCACAGCTGGGTGGCTCAGCAGAGCCCACTACACATCACAGCTGGGTGGCTCAGGAAAGCCCACTTCCGATCTCAGCTGGGTGGCTCAGGGCAGTCCACTACCCATCAGAGCACCGTAGCTCAGGACAACCCACTACCCATCACAGCACGGTGGCTCAGCACAACCAAATACCCATTACAGCACGGTGGCTCAGCACAGCCCACTACCCATCACAGCTGGGTGGCTCAGGACAGTCCACTACCCATCACAGCTGGGTGGCTCAGGACAGCCCAGTTCCCATCACAGCTGGGTGGCTCAGCACAGCCCACTATCCATCACAGCTGGGTGGCTCAGCACAGCCCACTATCCATCACAGCTGCGTGGCTCAGCACAGCCCACTACCCATCACAGCTGGGTGGCTCAGCACAGCCCAGTACCCATCACAGCTGGGTGGCTCAGAACAGCCCAGTACCCATCACAGCTGGGTGGCCCAGGACAGCCCAGTACCTGTCACAGCGGGGTGGCTCAGCACAGCCCAGTACCCGTCACAGTGGGGTGACTCAGCACAGCCCACTACCCATCACAGCTGGGTGGCTCAGACAGCCCACTACCCATCACAGCTGGGTGGCTCAGCACAGCCCACTACCCATCACAGCTCGGTGGCTCAGGACAGCCCAGTAGCCATCACAGCACGGTGGCTCAGGATAGCCCACTATCCATCACAGCTGGGTGGCTCAGCACAGCCCCCTACCCATCACAGCTGGTTGGCTCAGGACAGCCCAGTACCCATCACAGCACGGTGGCTCAGCACAGCCCAGTACCCATCACAGCTCGGTGGCTCAGCACAGCCCACTACCCATCACAGCACGGTGACTCAGGACAGCCCACTACCCATCACAGCTGGGTGGCTCAGTACAACCCAGTACCCATCACAGCTGGGTGACTCAGGACAGCCCACTACCCATCACAGATGGGTGGCTCAGCACAGCCTACTACCCATCACAGCTGGTTGGCTCAGGACAGCCCACTACCCATCACAACACGGTGGCTCAGCACAGCCCACTACCCATCACAGCTGGATGTCTCAGCACAGCCCAGTACCCATCACAGCTGGGTGGCTCAGGACAGCCCAGTATCCATCACAGCTGGGTGGCTCAGCACAGCCCAGTACCCATCACAGCTGGGTGGCTCAGCACAGCCCACTACCCATCACAGCTGGGTGGCTCAGGACAGCCCACTGCCCATCACAACACGGTGGCTCAGCACAGCCCACTACCCATCACAGCTGGGTGGCTCAGCACAGCCCAGTACCCGTCCCAGCGGGGTGACTCAGCACAGCCCACTACCCATCACAGCACGGTGACTCACCACAGCCCACTACCCATCACAGCTGGGTGGCTCAGCACAGCCCACTACCCATCACAGCTGGGTGGCTCAGGACAGCCCACTACCCATCACTTCTGGGTGGCTCAGGACAGTCCACTACCCATCAGAGTACCGTAGCTCAGGACAACCCACTACCCATCACAGCTGGGTGGCTCAGCACAACCAAATACCCATCACAGCACGGTGGCTCAGGACAGTCCACTACCCATCACTGCTGGGTGGCTCAGGACAGCCCACTACCCATCACAGCTGGGTGGCTCAGGACAGCTCACTACCCATCACAGCTGGGTGACTCAGGACAGCTCACTACCCATCACAACTGGGTGGGTCAGCACAGCCCACTACCCATCACAGCTGGGTGGCTCAGGACAGCCCACTACCCATGAAGCACGATGGCTCAGGACAGCCCACTACCCATCACAGCTGGGTGGCTCACAACAGCCCACTACCCATCACAGCTGTGTGGCTCAGGACAGCCCAGTACCCATCACAGCACGGTGGCTCAGGACAGCCCACTACCCTCACAGCTGGGTGGCTCACAACAGCCCACTACCCATCACACCACGGTGGCTCAGGACAGCCCACTACCCATCACAGCACGGTGGCTCAGCACAGCCCACTACCCATCACAGCTGGGTGGCTCAGCACAGCCCACTACCCATCACAGCTGGGTGGCTAGGACAGCCCAGTACCCATCACACCACGGTGGCTCAGGGCAGCCCAGTACCCATCACAGCATGGTGGCTCAGCACAGCCCACTACCCATCACAGCACGGTGGCTCAGGACAGCCCACTACCCTCACAGCTGGGTGGCTCACAACAGCCCACTACCCATCACACCATGGTGGCTCAGCACAGCCCACTACCCATCACAGCACGGTGGCTCAGGACAGCCCACTACCCATCACAGCACGGTGGCTCAGGACAGCCCACTACCCATCACAGCACGGTGGCTCAGGACAGCCCACTACCCATCACAGCACGGTGGCTCAGCACAGCCCACTACCCATCACAGCTGGGAGGCTCAGCACCTTACGTCCATGAGAGCTTCCACACTGGTGAAGATCAGACTCCTGCAGGATGTGGCAGAGTGACTGTGTGCTCACCTGTGCAGGAGAGGATGGGCTGCCCACCCCACAAGACTCGGGCCCTGCACTGTCCACACAGCTCCTGTGGTCCGCTCGGGCAAATGTCATCTGAGTCAGGCATGTTGGAAGACCTCCCCCCACCGTTCTGTAGAGTACGCACAGGCGTTTAGAGGGCCCCAGGCCGGGTGGCCCTCATTCCTCAGCCAGCCTGAGCCCACACCTGCTACACTGACTGATTAACACAAGGCCACACGGGGCTGGCATGCTGCCAGCAGGAAGCATTTGGAAAGGCCAGGATTGTGCCAGTCCAGGTCCAGGTTCTGGATACCTGAATTAGATGTCACCTATGCAGCAGGAGGCATGCATTGGGCTCTCTGGCAAGAACAGTGATGACAAAAGTCACCTCTAGGAGCCTGGTCACAGCCCTGGAAGAGGGCTGAAACTAGATACGTCTTCTCGGACAGCATTACCCAAAGGTGCACAGAGCCATTGACCACACTTCACCATGTCAGTGTGACGGGCTACCTGGGGGGGGCTGGGGGAGGCCTGCTTCACCAGCCTCCATGTGCTCTCCTATAGACGCCATGTTCACAGCAGTGTCCGCCCCCACTGCTTGCTGACTCCAGAGCTGTGGGATGTTGGCCTCAGTCTTCTATGAAACCATCTCACCACCCCAGATGGCTGCCCCTATGCCTGGGCACTCACAAAGGCAAGGAGAGCGGTGCCCATCTCTGAAAACGTGTGGCATGCCGATGTCCACAGGAACCTGAGGAGACCTGCTGCTGTCAACCCATCCCTATTACAGCCTGGCCAGAGACGGGAGAAAAGGAGAGCAGGTGGCACGGCATGCGGAATCTTTTCACACAGAGAGCTATACGAAAGGTCATGCTCAGAGAGTTGTAGAAGTGAAGAATGATGGATTGACATGTTGGATTGACAGTGACCAGGGCAACCATGTCACAGGACATGCTGCCCAGAAATGGGTCCATATCCATGATGTGTCATGGCCCCTCATTAACCACATAACCCTCCAGCTGCAGGTTTGTGGAGACAATATTTTCTTTTTTTAAAGCATCAGATAGAGGTTCTATTAGACAACCCACCCTGAACGCTGGACTGAAGTCCCTGAAGAAGCATTAACAAATTTCAGTAACGCCTGAGGAATGCCTGTGGGTTCCAGCTCCTGCCCCAAAGAGCAACTGCACCTACAGAGCTGGCTGGAGCTGACCCAGGGACAGAAGCCCTGTTCCTTCACACACCGCAAGCGTTAACCAGGGAGGGGACAGCAGGTGTCAAGGGGCTTGCTCCCACTGGAGACTGGCTAGTTCTTGCCACCCTGGGAGGAGTCTCAGGCCCTCATAACTTGGTCCCCATTGATCCTGTTGGACTCTGGACCTGCAGTCATGGCTTATGCCTGAGTGGGATTAGGAAATACACCACAGCTCTACAGTTGGAATGAGTCTTGGTCTAGATTGTCATTCCATCCTGAGTTCTGGGAATTACACATAGACCCCCATCCCTGAGCAAACGTGTGGTCATTCTGCCACAAATGGCCCAGCTACCACAGCTGTGATAATGCCACCAGGATTGCCTTTACAAGTCCCTACTGAACATTTACTTTTCCATCCACAGCTGCAGGCTTTTGTTCTTCCCCTGGAACCTGTGCTGTTGTCCAACCTAAAGTCATACTCGTCTGATCCCGTCCCTTCTGTAGGAGAGATGCTAAGCTGGTGGTTTGATTTCTGGGGCTCCTGGTGGAAAACACCACTTGTTACTTTCACCTGGATAAGAGCTCTGTCTTTCGGTGCATGTGGCTCTACTGTTGCTGTGGACTCTGTTCACAAGCCAGGCAAATGGCATCACAGCACACTCCTACATGATGCTAAACCCCTGGCAGGATCAGGGCCCATCTCAGAATGGGGTGGGATGGTGATGCTGTAAGAACCAGTGACAAGGAGTGGAGTGTGTGGGTTCAGCTTGACGTGACTGGAGCCATCTTGGCACAACCACGAATGCCCCGGCAACCTTCCAGCTGCTATATACTATAAGGAGGCAAAACCATCAGACTTGTGCAGTTTTACCACTGAATCATGGTGTTAATATCTTTGATTTTAGCTTCAGAGAAACCAGGTACACTCAGCTTGGACAAGTCACTTTTTTCCTGATCGCTTCATAAGCCCCATCTTCTGACCTAAAGGACAAGGCAGCACTTGGTAGTTCTCCTGCTTACTGGTGAACTGAAATGGAGCAAACTACACCTCAGGAATTTACGAATATGTGAAAATTGAACCCACTATTATATATAAGTACTGGGCTAAAAAATTTTTAAAAATATGCTGTTGCTGTGCTCATTACTGGTATCTGTGCATATGTATAAATGTTGATAACACAAACATTACAATTGTTTTCATACTTTATATTTACTTACGTAAAATACAATTTGTTTATTTTATGTATTTTGGAACTTGTGATTGCATATCACACTAGCTGAGTCTAAGACACCATGATATCAGTACCCATCACTCAAGGCCTTTTCCACCTTTTTTGGAAAGGGACCAGTGCTCTTTAGGTTGTATGCAGGAGACTATCAAGTCAGGTTGTATTGCAGCCGGTCCGAGATTTTCATGTGAAGATTAATTATGGTTTGAAGAGATCTGCATGGGTGCCAAGTTAACAAAGGGTGGAATAATGATAGTTAATTTTAGGTGTCAACTTGACAAGATGAATGGAGACCCAGATACCAGTGAGGCATTAATTTCCCTCAAAGTACACACTGTGCCCATTCCTCTTCTGCAGGAGGGAAACGCAGGTGATTGAGCATTTGATTAGAAGGATAAGGAGGACCAGGTGTGCAAGGTGTGTCTGTGATGGTGTTTCCAGAGATCAGTTGGTGCTCAGGAGCCTGAGAGCTGGTGCTCAGGAGCCACCCTGAATGTGGGCGGGTCAAATTCAATGGGTGGGAGGTAGGACCAAAACAAAAGGCAGAGAAAGGCCCGTTCTGTCCCTGTCCCAGAGCTGGGCAGCCCTTCAGTCCTTGGACATCAGAACACCAGACTGACAAGCCCAAGGACTCCAGGACTTGCCCCAGCTCTTCCCTGTAGCCTCAAGAGAGGTGCATCATCACCTGGGTCTGGAGCCTCCATTCCTGGACGGAGCCACACGACCAGCCTCACAGGGTCTCAGCCCTGAAGACGGCCTGCCTGGCACTCCTGGCCTCCATCAGCACGTGAGCCACGTTCCCTGCACTGCCCTCCGTGTGTCTGCATCTCTGTCTGTGCACTTACCCATGGGCTGCGGTTCTGTCCCTCTGGAGAAACCTACCTAAGGCGTGGGGTGAGCAACGCGTCACTTGGGGAGGAGCCCATGCTTGGTCTTTCTGAGTGTCTTTCTGACAAGGCTGCTGAAGGGGCTCCGCCTGTGCTTGACAGCCCAAGGGGGAAACTGGGGGCAGATCTCCTGGAGGAGAGACTGCAGCACCATGTGGAAACGGGCTGCCTACTTCTGCAGCGATCCCACTAGAGCAGCAGGTGGGGCCCCCAGCAGGACTCAAGAGTCTGCCTCCCGGAACGAAGGGACCGGGTAGGTCTAAAACAGGGCTAGGAGGGAAGGACACCCCAGGCCAGCCTCCTCTGGAGGTTGGGAGGACACCTGGGGAGTCCAGAAACAGCTGGCCAGCAAGGAGGGTGGACTGTCTCCTGTAGCACAGGCCCTTGGCCCCCAAGCACCACAAGCCGAGGGGCAGGACAGAAGCGCACACGGTGCCACTCAGGAGAGGACCAGCCCCTCCTGGACAGCCTTTCCCCTGGGACAACAGAAGGCTGTGGGTAGCAAGTTGGGTCTCTTCCACTTCTGCCAGCTTCCATCTCCTTCCTAACGTCCTACTGCATTGCTTCCAAACACTCTTCCAACAGCAACAATGTACTGGAGGATGGCAGGCATTCCCTGATTTTAAATAGTGTGTCCCAGGTTGAGACAGGAAGCAAATTAACCATACTCCGCATCAGGAAAACTAGCAATGACGTCTTCAGACTTGCTTTTTGGCAGGTGACACATCTATCTCTGCCCAGGCTTAGCTGCCCCAATGCACCCTATGCTCCTCGGTGATTCCGATCTTATTCTTCTGGACACACTTACTTCATGTCCCACAGCTACTTTACCTTGCTACTGTTATTTAATATTCATTTTTTGAATCAAAAGTGCATATAAATATGAAAGTAAAGATGGAGGGAGTCAGGAAGCAGGGACACTGAAATGGAAAGATCAGAAAGTCAGGTAGGAAGTCCCCTGAAACCAGGCAGGGCTCGGGGGACACTGCCCTGCCACCGGCTGATCAGGTCCACTGGCTCCTGGTGCCTGCTGGGATCTCATCTACTCCCAGCAGAGAGACTGCCACCTCCTGAGTGGGCACAGGGACTCAGGTGTCCCAGCAGCACCCAAGGAGGGATGGCTGCCTCCCCATGACCCGAGATTACCTGGGGGGGGGCGTCAGCCCCAAGAGGGGGTGAGGAGCACAACCTGCACTCAGGGTGCTAAGGAAGGACACTTTCAATCTGCGCAAGAGCCACCAAGGAAAGCATGTGCGCTGCAGCAGATGACAGGATGGAAATCTGCAGCCTCCGGGACTCGGTGCTTCACTTCCCAACTACTGACTGACAGTCCCAAGTATCTGGAAATACGTTGCACGCAAACGTGGAACAGGAGCCCCACCCCGCACACTGGACCATCTCTGCCTATGTGAAATGCACTTCTTACCTTTTACTGCAGTTGGTGTTTATGAATCTTGAAAAAATAGCAAGCACGCGCCAACTGTGGGACAGAAGTGAAAGAACAAGCAACACTCTGGGCTCTGGCGGCCGTTCGTGGCCCTAACAGAGGCATGTGAACAGGAGATATTGGAGACGTGAAGGGATGTGAAACTTAAGGCGGGGTGAGTCTTGGTTTTTCCCACATTAAGTGAACTGTGAGGCCACTGGGAAATAAACAGACTACACATGAAAGAAAAGAAGGCCACACGTGACTCTCATGGACACGCAGGTCTCAGCAATGGCCTCTCTCATCTGGACATTGAAGGAAATGGGCATTAACACCCAGCACTGGCTCCACGCCCCGAGCACAGGCCTCCCGCTCAGCAGGGCTGCAGAATGGGATCTTCTCCCTGAGTCTAGGGTTTGGAAGCAGCCTGGGATGACATCCTCAGAGGGGCCATCGCCTCAGAAGCACGGATGTCCACAGTGCCCATCAGGACCCAGCAGAGACAGAGAGTGCCCTGAGAGGGAGGGAGCAGGGATCCAGGGTGGCTGAAGCCCATCCAGCCGTCACCCAGTGGGCCATCTGTCCCTCACAGGAGCCGGGGCTCTCCACTCTGAGACGTGAATGAGGGCCCAAGCAGGGAAAGTCAGAAGTCATACTGCAAAAGTTCCCCGAAGTGGGCGTGAGCAGGAATCCCACCCAGCGAGCTGGAGGTGAGAGGGGCCTGGCCCAGGAGCCCTGAGCCCCTTCTAGCTCCGACTCCCCTGCCGGCCTGTGGCCCTGTGGCGAGGACTCAGACGTGGTGCGTCCTATCCTCCCAGCTCCACCAGCCAGCTGACGAAGGGTGCGGCGGGTGCAGAGCCCTGTGCACAATCAGAGAAGTGGACACCAAGTGACACGTTAGATGGGACATTGCCCACTCTGGCCATGCAGGAGGTTGAGATGACCACCTCGGCCAGGAGACTCAGGGGGGACCGAGTCTGAGCACCAACGCTCCCTCATAACAGAGCCGAGCTTCAAGGAACAGGGGACTGGGTACACGTGGCAGGAGAAGACCTTGTGGGCCAGAGCAGCTGCGAGCAGGAGACAGGGAGTGGGAGGAGAGCACAGTGCCTGCGTGTCATGGTGGCCTGCGGATGGAGGGGTGTCCAGGAGAGGGGAAGCTCCAGGAGGGGGCGAGCCTGGCCCACAGGAGCCCTGAAGCCTGGTGGCAGCAGAGCTGCCGGCAGTAGGAGCGAGAGCTCTCTCTGTATCTCCCTCTCTCTGATAACGGCTCCCCCAAACCAGCGCTCCAAGGTACATCCCAGTTGACCCAGTGGGGGACAGGGAGGTGATGACTCGATGTTTCCCTCCTCTTTTCCTTTCTGGACTTGCTCATCTGAGTTGGAGGCTGGAAACGCAGCACTGCCGCGTACAGACCCCTCCTGTCTTGACGAGAGACCCAGCTCTGCCTCCTGACGCATATTTCCGCAGCCTCCAGCACTTCCCGGGCTGCCCTGAACGGGCAAGCCGCGTACAGCCACTTGGTCTTATGAATAAGAAGCCGATCCTTAAGAGAGGATGAAGATCTGTGATGCTTCTATTACGAAGGGTTCTGAATCAGGGGGAACCTGTTTTGATTCGATGATCTAATGATATGATCTTTCATGATCTAACAATATGACCAAAGTCGGGTCAGCACACAGTCACCCCTTGGAACTGGGGGGCCTGGCTGCAGGATCCCCACAGACACCCGAGTCTCAGGAGGTTCTACGTCCTTCTCTGGAATAGGGCAATGTTGTCACGTAAGCTACAGGATCCCCACGCACTGTGAATCACCTCTAGGTTACCCGTTGTCCCTGAGGCACTCCGAGCACCCACGTCAGTAGTTTTACCCTATTGCTTAAGGAAAAAGGAACAGGAAAGAAGCCCTTTTCTCTATCATCTGCAGACACACAATTTACAAAGATGCTTTCACCTACATTTGCCGAAGGTCACACACAACCTTCTGACATAGAGGGCTGGGGTGTGTGGATGTGTGTGTGCTTTCCAAACACCAGAGGCAAGCAAACTCTCACCACCAATGATGGGTCCTAAAATGCAGAGGCCTCTGACGTGACTAGAGAGCTTGACTTTATCACAAGATAACCTAAAGAATTCTCCTTTACTTAAGGGACCATGAAAGTAAAAAAAATCGCAGTGATTGGCGCCGGGGTCTGCGGCTTAGGTGCCATTAAGAGCTGCCTGGAGGAGGGACTGGAGCCCACGTGTTTTGAAAAGGGCAGTGACATTGGAGGACTGTGGAGATACGAGGTAAGCCTGCACACTTGCTTGTGGAGTGAGTTGTCTCTGTGAAGAGAGATGCTAGAACTCCAGCTCTGCTCACTCTGACCACGCCCTTGCTCATTCCTTGCTCTTCTTTCTAAGTAGGAATATCTACTCTGAGATGAAGTGACGACTTCTCCAGCACTTGCAGGACCCGTTTCCTTCAGGTCCCCGACAGCTCCACGGAGCCCCTGGGCTGTCTGCACATAAAACTGACATGTTCTGCTCTGGCAGACTTGGTGACAGGCCAGGAGGTCACCTGCATGCTGACCGTGGCCCTTGCCTCCAGACCACGGGTCACCTCCAAGCTGCTCTGTGGGCTGCCTTGTTGAAGTTTAAAGCAGTGCATTCACTCATGGACCTGTACTGATGGACAGGCAGTGAGTGTTTCTAAACAGCAGGGAGACTTCACCCTTGTTACAGGTAGACTGACACCATTCACACATGGACCCGTCCCTGATGGACAGGCAGTGAGTGCTGCTGGACAGCAGGGAGACGTCACCCTTGTTACAGGTAGACTGACACCATTCACACATGGACCTGTCCTGAAGGGCCAGTAGTGAGTGTTTCTAAACAACAGGGAGACGTCACCCTTGTTACAGGAGGCTTCCAAGGCATCCACCGTCGTCTGCAGTGATCGTGGCGCTGGCCTGACTTCACCTGCTCAGTCAGCTCATGAGTTAGGACACAGCACATTTTCATGACCGTTTCCTCCCATGTCGTGTGATGCTTATTTCCAGGGCCTCCTCCTAATCCATGTTCCTCTAGCCATGAGGCTGAATTTCTCTTTGGAAAACTCCCTTTGCCACTCCTTTTCACATTTCTTTTTATTTTGTTTGTCTGGGATTTGTTTGTTGTGTTGTGTTTTTATTACTTTCAATGTTTTTATTAGTGCATTATATTATAAATAATAGTGGGGGTCTTAGTGACATATTCATACTTGCAAAATACATAATTTGCTTCAGTTCATTCTTGGCACGTCCCTTTCCACTTCTCCTTCTCTTGCCCTTTGGGGTCTTCTATCTGCCCGGACAGTGTCCTGTTGGGATATGATCAGGGAACCACCTAGGGTCCATCCCCATGAACAGGATTCTACACATCTCCCTTCATGAGCTGACTCCAGCCCCTCCCTCCATCCTGTTCAGCTTACTGTACAAACCCAATAGCCCAAGAGCAGTCCCAACCCCACAGGCTGATGGCCCCACACATTGCCTGCTGTGTGCCTGAACCCTGGGGGCCATGGCTGGTTTGCTTCCTGCAGGAGACACCTGACTCTGGACGAGCTGGCATATACAAATCCCTTACCTGCAACACCTCCAAGGAGATGACAGCTTTCAGCGACTACCCCGTTCCCGACCATTTTCCCAACTACATGCACAATTCCAAAATGATGGAGTATCTCAGGATGTACGCCAGGCACTTTGGTCTCATGCAGCACATCGAGTTCCTGGTAAGGGATGGGAGCCCTGCTCCGCACCTGTCCAGGCAGTCTGCAGGTTCCCCACAGTCCTCCAAGAGATATCCTGTCTCCTCATTCTCAGCATCAGCCAAGGTCCCTTTCTATCTGACAGCCCCACCGAGGGCCACTGTCTCAGGATTTGTCCCCAAAGACTACCTTTCACTTGATTATATGAGATGGAGAATAGGGGTTCCAGGGGCTACCAACAGAGAAGTTACCTCCCACTTTATCTGTCAAAACACGGAGTTCTCTGGGGAAATGGACCTGGGAGCAGTGCTCTAGAACTAAGGCTGCCTGCCCCTTGCTTCCCAGGCAAAGGTGTGCAGCGTGAGGAGGTGCCCTGACTTTTCATCCTCTGGCCAGTGGCGAGTTGTGGTCGAAGTTGATGGGAAGCAGAAATCCTACATCTTCGATGGGGTCATGATCTGCAGCGGCCGTTACACTGAAAAGCATTTGCCCTTACAGGAGTTTGCAGGTATTTAACTGAAGAGTGTGAGAGACACATCTTTGGATTCCAAGAACCTCAGAGCTCACGCTATCACGGGCACAGCACAGAAGTGTCTGCGTGGCAGAGTGGGATGCAGAGAGGAACATTCAGGAAAGATCTGGTAATAGAAGTAGCCTTGGAACTGGAAGCCCAGAGTTCTCCAGGCAACCAAGGCAGGGGACTGGCCTTCCAGAAAGTAGTAGTAAGTGAGCAGTGGAGTGTGGCCTGGCCAGGATCTCAGGGAGGTCACACAATTGCTGTGGGAGGAGCAGGTGTGTGGGCAGGAGAGGTAGGTGAGAGTCAGTGAGCAACCACTGCAGTGTGTGTGTGTGTGTGTGTGTGTGTTTGGGCACGGGGGAGCCGCTACTTGTTCACACATGCATCTAATAACATTCTGTCCTATGGTGGTGGGAAGACTGATTGACAGGGAGGAAGCCCAAAGCAGTGACATCAATAAGGAGAACTTCTTGGTAGTCCACAAAAAGGGAAATGTGGGAGGTCCTGAGTACACCCATGGTAGCAGGTCTCAAAGAGAAGGGTAAAACATATGCCTGTAGCAACATATGTCATATTTCTGGAATATAATCATATTTGTCATCCAGAATCTTTGAAACTAATCATTGACACTTGCACTAATAAGCAGGGTAGCTGATAAACACGTCTCTACAGAGCTACTGAAATGTAGCTAACATATACTGACATAGATTTGTTTGAGATACACGACTGATTGTAAAGATACGGCAAAGCATAAAACACCTCATGAGTACCTTTGTATACTGTTCATACATTAACCTTTTAGATTATGCTCTATCAAATAAAATACATCACTGAAATTTCTACCCAACATTTGGTGACCACTCTGATCTTGGAAGTTGCCCTCAGCTTCTCTCACCAGCATCACTGCTCTGCGGTCCTGGCTAAGGTTCTTTGTGTGTTTCTGAGTTCCTTTCCAGTGTTACAGGAAGTGAAGAGCAGTTTTCTTGTGTCAGTAGAGAATCAGAAAAGGATAATAACATCCTGAGGTGACGCCAGTCACCACAGTGAAAAAATTTAAAGTTGGTTTTTAAGGAGAAACTTTAGTCTGCTTGATTTTGGTCTCAGTCAAAGGGACACTGCATTTGGATATTTTGTTCCTTCCTTAATCTCATTCTATCATTTTCCAGTGACTGACCAACAGCACAGAAGGGGTTTAAGTGACACTCACTCCCGTTTAGAAACAAATTAGAAACAGTTTAGAAACAAATAGCTTTTCCGTCTCTGCTGGTGACGTGGACTCTGGGCTGTTCCTCACAGGCATCCAGGAGTTCCGGGGCAGATACCTGCACAGCCAGGGAGTACAAGCACCCAGACACTTTTGCGGGGAAGAGAGTGGTTGTGATTGGCATCGGGAACTCTGGAGCAGATGTGGCTGTCGAGATCAGTCGCGTTGCTGAACAGGTTTGGCATTTCGCACTCATTCTGAGATCAGGGTGATAAACAAAAACATGGTTACTGGGCAGCGTTTCTTCTCCGCAGGTTTTCCTCAGCACGAGACGCGGCGCGTGGATTTGGAACCGGGTGTGGGACGACGGCAACCCCATGGACACCGTGCTCTTCACCCGGTACAACAGGGCAGTCCAGAAACTGCTGCCCTCCTTCCTGATCAACAGGTGGGCAGAGAATAAGCTGAACAGACGGTTCAACCACGCCAACTACGGGCTGCAGGCTGCACACAGGTAGGCGCGGGTGGAGGAGAGCCACCAGGGCTGGACGCTGCGAGCTGGTGCAGAGCCCCGCCCCACACACAGAGTGAGAATTCCAAGGCCCATTCTAATTCAAATCTTGACAGGACTTTTCTCTCCTTTGGTGGCTCTGGGTCATCTACTCAGGTGTAAGAGAAAGGCGTGGAGGGAGGGTGGGAGCAGGTGGCTCTGTGCTGGTCTCAGGAGACCCTGCCACTTTGCCTCGCCACCCTACAAGCTCCCCTCCTCCTCTTCACTGTCGCCCACGGCCCATCTGTTCACTCTCTGCGTTCTACACCAGGTTCACGGAACCCTCAGGCTAACGTCCACCAGGAAGGTTCCACCATCCACACTGACAGCGCCCCACTCAGGCCAAGCCGCCCCTCGCCCTCCTCGCTGCCCTGGTCCCTGTCCTGCTCCTCTTCCAGGCCACCCTGGATCTACCACCCAGAAATGCAGTACCCCTGGACTTCCCCAGACCCCTTCTTGGTTGCGGCCTCTCCCCCCAGCCAGGTCTGACCAGGACCGGCCCTCCCAGCCCGCTGCCCATGCCTGGTTCTTCCACCTCTGTGGCCTTTGGTCCTTTCCCCGCCCAACCCTTAGAACTTGGTGCTATCCAGGATTCCATTCTTGGTCCTCTCCCCTCCTCTCCCTACACAGTTTCCTGTATTTAAAAGTAATCAAGGTAAAAGATTATAAAGGCTTAAACTAGGGTTGAGCAGGGGCAGTGAAAACAAATTAGTTTTCACAAGTATCTGCAAGAAAAAACACGTGGCTCATGACTAGTTTCATGATGTGGGATGCGTGACTGCAGTTTCGAAACAGGTATTTTCAGGATGGAGAAGATGTGTGTAGTGATAGCAGAAGACACCCAGGAACAGGCCCTTCGACTGAACGCGGAGCTCAGCCTCCCATTACAGTCACCCAGCGCCGGCTGCCGCTGAGCCCAACTCTCCCCTCAAGGGTCACTCTTTCATGGTGGCTTTGGGTTTTGTTTTTGGCCACACACGTCTTTACTGTTTTTTGTTTTTCTTTTTTTGTTCGTTTAGCATCTATACTCTTTAAAAAGGATACATATAAAAGAATATGTGCATATATGCTTATTCTTTTATCTATTCCCATTTCTTCTTTTATCATTAACGCACATTAATTCTGCAGATGTCCATTCCGCTGTGGGCGTTCCACACAGGCACAGCTTGTGCTCTGACCGGGTCTCCCCTCCCTTCCACCCCATCTTGTTTCTCACCATGCTTTCCTTTCTCTTCCCTCATCTGTTTTTTTTTTTTTTTTCCAGTCTCCATGTATGAAAAGAAAACATGCAATTCTCATCTTTTTGTGTCCACTTACTCTGCTTAACATGATGTCCTCCAGTTCCATCCACTGACATGCCAATGATATGATTTCATTCTTCTCTACGGCTGAGTGGTACTCCATTATACAAATGCACCATATTTTCTTGGTCCATTTATCTACTGGCAGGCACCTGCACTGATTCCATATCTTGGCTATTTTGCATAGTGCCAGTTGACACTGGCATTCAGCTCTGTAGGGGACTTTGAACTTAGGTGTTGTGATGCATCCAGTTTTGATGTTTTTGCTCAGGACTGCTTTGGCTGTTCAGGGTCTTTTGTGCTCTGGTTTGAATTTAGGATTGTTCTTTCTAGTTCTGTAATAATGTCACTGGTATTCTGATGGGAACTGCATTGAATCTGTAGATCACTTTGGGTATTAGGGCCACTTTAACAAGATGCATTCTCTCAGTTCAGGAACATGGGAGACCTTTTCACATCCTATAGTCTTCTTCAATCTGTTTCTTCAGTGCTTGGTAATTTTGTAGAGGTCTTTCATTTTTTGTTAGGTTTACTCCTAGGATTTGTTTTGAGGCTTTTATGAATGTCACTGATTCTCCGTGATCTCATTATTGGTGTATAGAAAAGCTATGGAATTTCATGTGTTGCTTTTTGTCCTGATGCTCTGCTGTATTTTGCTTATCAATTCTAAGAGTCTTTTGGAGGGTAAGAGTCTTTCCAGGGTTTCCCTGAAGGGTAGAATCATATAATCTGCAAACAATGACAGTGTGACTTCCTCCTTTCCCATGTATATCTTGTGTTTCTTTTTCTTAGCTAAAATTCAGTGGCTAAAATTTCAAGTACTCTATTGAATAAGTGGTGAGAATGGACACCCTTGCCTTGTTCCTGATTTCAGATGAAACGCTTTCACTTTTCCCCTATTTGGCATGATGTTGCAATGGCTTGTCATATATAGTCTGTTACATTGCAGTGTGATCCTTCCATACCTAATTTATTCAGGGCTTTATCCTGAAGGCGTATTAAATTTTATCTAAGGCTTTCCCTGCATCTGTTGACTCTTTAGTTTTTGACTCAGCTTCTATTCCCTGTTACATTTATATACTTGTATATATTGATCCAGCCTTGCATCCCTGGAAACCAACTTGATTGTGATGATTGATCTTTTTGATGTGCTGTTGAATTCACTTTGCAGCATTTGATTGAGGACATCTATGTTCAACAAGGATACTGGTCTATACTTTGCTCTTTCTTTTTCTTTTTGTTATAGTATGCTTACCAGATTTTCATAGCAGTATAATCCTGGTCTGGTAGAATGAGTTTGGAAGAGTTCCTTCCCTTTGTATTTATGGAATATTTTGAGGAGCATTGGCATTAGTTCTTTAAAAGTCTGGTAGAATCCCTCTAGTTCTCAACTTTCTTGTTAGAAAACTTTTTACTACTGCTTCAATCTCATGGCTCATTATTGATCATTTAAGTTTTTATATCCTCTTGGTTCAATTTTGGAAGGTCAAATGTGTCCAGAAATGTGTGTCTCTTCTAGATTTTCCATTGGCATACCATTACTCAAATATCCCTTAAAACACTGTGAAGTTCAGTAGTTACCTTTTGTAGTCTCCCCTTTTCACCTCTAATTTTATTGTGGAGGGTCTTCCCTCTCTGGTTAGTTAGTTAAGGGTTGACCAATTTTGTTTACCTTTTTGAAGAATTGTTTCATTGATCCTTTGTGTTGTTCTTTAGTCCTTATTCTATTTATTTCTTCCATGATCTTTATGATTTGTTTCCTTCTACTGATTTTGAGTTTAGTTTGTTCTTGTTTTTCTAAGACTTTGAGATGCTTCATTAGGTTATTTATTTTAGAACTTTCTTTTAAAAATGTAGCACTCGTGGCTCAAACCTCCTTCTTTGTACTGCTTTGTTGTTTCCCACAGTTTTCATTTTCTTTTGGTTCTAAAAATTTTAAATGAGTCTTTCAATGACCCATTCAAAAGCATTTTATTCAGTCTCCATGTGTTTCTGAAATTTCTATAGTTTCACTTGCCATTGATTTCTAATTTCATTACATTATGATTTGAAAAGGTACACAAAATTGTTTCAACTTTTTAGATTTGAGAAGACTTCCCTTATGCCCTAATATATAGTCTGTTTTGGAAAAAGTTCCATGCGTTGACAAAAGAATGTATATTCTGATGTTGGATGGAATCTTCTGTAGTGTAATATAATCTTTTATAGTATAATTTAACTCTGATGTTTCTTTGCTGGTTTTTGTTGTTGTTATTGTTTTGGTCTGGATGATCTATCTGTTGGTGAGAGAGAGGTATTGGATTCACCCCACTCTTAAGTGTCTTGGGGCCTGTCTCTCCCTTTAGTGTTAATAGTATTTGTCTGATAAGATTGGGAGCCCCAACATTTAGTGCGTATATATTTATAATTGCTACAATTGCTCCCCTTATCAATATGTAGTACCCTTCTTTCTTCTGGTTTTGGCTTAAAGTCTGTTTTGTCAGATATGGTATGGTTGGTTTCTTTTAGATTACATTTTTTTGGAATAACATTCTCTATCACCACCATTTTCAAGGTATGAAGGTCTTTGCTGATGAGGTGAGTTTCTTGCACACAAAACATTGGGGGTCTTGTTTTTAATCTAATCACCCAGTCCACATATTTTAATTGGAAAATTAAGACCATTTACATTCAGGGTTTTTTTTCTTTAAGTCATTTATGGACACAATACCTTTATTTTTATGTAGTGCTAAGGATCAAACCCAGTGCCTCACTCATGCTAGGGAAGTGCTCTACCACTGAGTCACACGCCCAGGCCATTCAGGGTTATCTTTGAAAGATATATTTGTTCCTATCCTGTGATTACTTTCCTTCTGGCTGCTTTGAACGTTCTATGTTCATTTCTTCCTCTCTCATTCATCTTGGAGTTGATGTTTTCTGTACTAGTCGTGCTCGATTCTTCATTCATTCTCCTTAGCTCATGTGTCCTTCCAGGGAACTCTGCCTTTGTCCTGAACTTGGCATCATTGTATCCCCTTGTCCTTCCTCTTCTGGGTGTAGGATTCCTTAAGTGCCCTCTGTAATGCTGGTCAGTGGTCATGAGTTCCCTTAATTTGTGCTGATCTTAGGATTTTATTTCTTCTTCAATCCTGAAGGATGCCTCTGCTGAGTATAGTAATCTAGGTGGGCAATTATTTTCTTGAAATATTGCTTCCATGCCCTCCTGACCTTTATAATTTCTACTGAGAAATCTGCTGTTATTCTGATAGGTGTACCTTTTAATGGGAATTGCTGCTTCTCTTTCAGCTTTGTTCTGTACTTTTGCCAGTTTAATATGTTGTGAAGAGGTTCTTTTCTGGTCTTGTTTACTTGGGGTTCTAAACACATTCTATACCTGTATGTCCATGTCTCTTCCATGCTTTGGGCAATTTCCTGCTAATACTTGTATGCATGCAGCCTGTAATACTTCTCCCTTGTCTATTTCAATTATGTATATACTTGGTATTCTAAAGATGTCCAAGAGATTGTGTGTGTTCCAGTCCTTTTCTCTTTATTACTGTCTGAATGTGATAATTTATCACCATTATCTTCAAGCCTTAGTATTCATTATTCTTCCTGATTTAATCTATTGGTCAGAATTTCAACTGAGTTTGTATCTGACTTATTAAACTTTTCATTTCCAAAATTTTTTTCAAAATCTCTTTATTGAATTGCTCATTCATCTCTTGTATTCATTCATTATTCTGTAATCTCTTGAATTAATTGCACTTTTTAACAATTATTTTTTTGAATTCCTTATTTAGCACTTGGTCTTCTTCAGTATCTTTGGAAACTTTCAGTGTAGAATGGTAAACTTTAGAAGCTGTCATGCTGCCTTCTATCCCCAACTTTATTTCATGTCTATGCTGAGATTTAACATTGATGTAGGATTTAGTTCAGTTGCAATTAGGCTTCATAATGTAATCTCCATGTGGTTCCTTTAGCTGTAATCTGCGGGTTTCAACACATCTCCTGTATCAGAACCTGAGGAACCCACTTTCTCTGTAGTTCTTGCAAGAGTGGGGCCTCTCTGGTAATTCAGACTGGTATGGTGAAGACCACAGAGGATATGGGGTGCGCCATCTGTAGTTACACCTACAGTGTGTGTGGAAGCCTGTATTAGGTGATGGGGATTTCCATAGGCATTGCTCAAACTGGTTCTGTTGATTGAAAGTGATTCTGACATTGGCTATTCCAAACACAATAAAGGACCTGAAATAGCTTGGAGCTTACATCTCCTCTGTTCTTCAAACAGAAATGTGCACCAGGATTCAAGCAGAAATGGCTTGTGACTGGAGCTGTATTTAATTTTTCGCAATGAGTTGAGAGTGTAGCTCAGAGAATAAGTACCTGCCCAGTACGTATAAGACCCTAGATTGAATCCCTAGCCCTGGAAGGGGGAAAAAAAAGAAAGATTGAGAGATAAGAAGAAATAATAATAATAAAACAAGAAATAAAAATTGATGAATTTAAAAAGAGAATAAAAAAGGAGAGGGAAAAATGAGGAAGAAGAAAAGGGAGAAATTTGTTTAAAGAATAAAATCTGGTAACAATAAAAAATGAGAAATAATAATGAAAAAATAGAATAGACAGAAAAAAAAATATCTCCTGGCTGAGGTGTTGGAAACGTGTCTCCAGGTGGCCAAAGGTTGTTCACCAGGTGTGGGGTGGGGCAGGCAGTGGGTCCCAGCTGCTGCTTGCTGTAATTCCTCTCAGGTCTCATAAAACAAGTTGGGCAGAAAGCAGACTGATTTGCACCTTTCTCACTGAAAATGTTAAGGGCATGCTGACCACGCCCAGGGTACATTCTCTCCAGTGACTTAGACTATGTACTTGTGGACATGGCCCATGTCAGAGCCACAGCAAGCCCGTCTCACTGAACAGGTTTGGTGGAGTGTAGTTCGCACTGGGCAGCATACTTGCTCCCAAGAGAAGGTGGACGGAACACCCAAGGATGGACACAAGTCAAGCTGCAGCACATCCCAGAGAACCTCCGAGGGTGGAGGGAGCAACTGGTCCACCGAGTTTAGTGCTGGGATTGCCAGCTTTACTCGCAGCACCTTCCAACCTGGCCTCCCACACAAAATAAGTGACGTGTCACCTCATGTCACAGAGGGCAGGATCACTGAACCACGGTCCCCTCCGCCCCCTTCCCTCGTAAGCCAGCCCCCCCACCCGGCATACACTTCTCAGCCAACCTGTGTCGGAGGCACTTTCCCAAGCCATGACTCTCTGTGGCCGCCACCTACAGAGTCAGGGCAGTCGCGTGTCCACAGGGACCCTACGATATGATTATGCCGAGTTTCCTGGTCCCCACAAGAGTTTAGTCCCCACAATAGGACCCTTCTCACAATGGTTCCCTGCTATAATTGAGGGCTTGCTGAGAGAGGCAAGGGGTCCCTTCTCTGAAGCTGTAGTTACTCAGACTCCTGTTTAAGTCTTCTGTCTACAGGGTAC
The DNA here is from genome assembly GCF_902686445.1 of Sciurus carolinensis. NCBI lineage: Eukaryota > Metazoa > Chordata > Mammalia > Rodentia > Sciuridae > Sciurus > Sciurus carolinensis. The sequence goes on along the minus strand of NC_062224.1, from coordinate 115,906,839 downwards.
AGCCTTCTACACCACTCCATGACTCTTTCTCTTTCCCCTTTGTCCCCACAGAAGAACCTTCTTTCCCCAACCAAGGTGCCAGGGCCACCAGCTGGCTTACCCCACTTCTGCTGCCTCATCACTCTCTCTGGTCTCTGGAAGCCACCACGCTCTGTTGTACTTCTGTTGCTTCATCACTCTCTCTGGTCTCTGGAAGCCACCACGTTCTGTTGTTGTTTTGTTTTGTTTGTTTTTAATCTGTGGCATCAACTTCCGGTGCTCAGTCACAGACCCTCACCTCCAGGAGAGTAAGAGCTGTGGTTTTATCTCCATCCTGTGGAGGAGCAAACTAGAGCTGACTCTCTCTTTCACCATCTTTCTGTTCACAAAGATTCGCTGTTGAAGTCATTCAGTAGCTCTCTGTAGATCACTGATAAATATTAATGACATGATCTCTATAGATCACTGATAAATATCAATGACAAACTCGTGTCAATCCTTATCTGGTACTGAGGATGAATAGATAAGTTAAAATCAAAGGATTTTATTCCTGATAAAAATATCATTCCCTAAATAGAGTTCATGTTTATTATCACATGCTTAGCACAATCTGATCTGGTTGTTGAACCATTAGAATTTTATAGATTAGGAAACTGATGATAAAATGTTTCCTGCCTTGTCTAAGGTTGCACAGCTGGTAAGTGGCAGGATCAATGCAGAAGCAAAATTCTATGTCTGAAATCAAGTTCTTAACCAACAAACTGTATTACCTTTCTAGAGATATCAATAAATAGTGTAAAATACTGAGATAGTGTTGTGCAATCAAGAGCATTTATTTACCACAATTTCTTTACAAAGAAAATTCATACACACTTTTTTTTTTCATATTACACTCCCTGTAATGCAGATTTCTCAGCCATCAGTCTACTTTCAGTGATGACCTGCCAAATCGCATAATCACAGGAAGAGTGCTGATGAAACCAAATGTGAAGGAGTTCACCAAGACATCCGCCATCTTTGAGGATGGCACTGAAGAGAACGTGGACGTCGTCCTCTTTGCCACAGGATACACCTTCTCCTTCCCTTTCTTGGAGGACGACTTGGCAATCCTGGACAGCCAGCACTCCATGTATAAGTTCGTCTTCCCTCCTCAGCTGGAGAAGCCAACGCTGGCTTTCATTGGCATCCTCCAGCCAGTGGGAGCCCTCATTCCCACGTCCGAACTCCAGAGCCGATGGGTTGTGCGTGTATTCCAAGGTATGCACTGCTCTTCCACACGAACAGGCTGGGCTCCTGATCATGCATGAGTGGCAAGGCACCCAGAGCGCTTCTGTTCAATGTCTTTTATCAAAGCACCTGAAATTTCACCATTAGAAATCGATGACTTTTGGACTCTGTAATTTTTATTTTTATTTTCTAAAAGAATTCTATGAAAATGAAAGTAACCAAAGTATAAAAATAGAAAACATGTAAATCGTAATCAGGTTGCATTTGAGTACTGGATATCCATTCATTTAGTTCTTTCCAGCAGAAAGTTAATTAAGGGTGAGCATCAAGGAAACAATTGGCCAGGAAAAAAACCAGCAAGGGAGAACCTCCTGTGAACAGAACACAGGAAGTTAGTGAGGTCACTTTACATTTCAGATAAACTCCAAGTGTGTGGCTCACATTCTGGCTCACTTCCCAAGTCCTTACGCAGGTTCAAGCCTCTAAGCAAAATGATACTGGGACCAGACAAATCAGGTTCCATTTGGCAGAGTGGCACCGTAGTTTCTGAGAACAAGATAAACCCGCTGAATCACACGTGGCCCTTTCTCTCACATCCCCAGATAACTCTATCTTCCCCGTGCTCTAATGAGAGATCAGGATTCCATCTTCTCAGGACACATCTTCCCTGAGGGGTCGCCATGGGCACAAAGAATGGCCACCCTCACTGGATCCTCTGCCTTCTGAGACGTAGGCTTGCCAGCTACGTGAGTCAGGAAGCTGCTGGGTGCCTGCTTTTCACTACATGAAACCGGAATATGTATCCAGGGGGCCTGGGCACTTTCTCTATCTCACCTCATGTTCTGAAGTCATGTGGCTATTCCCTCAGTGAGGTCACCTTCCAGAATGACTCACTTGCCTCTTATTCAAAAGCCTCTGCAACTTTGGCATCTGGTTTCCTTTCATGTATCTTCCTTTTCTTTCTCCTAGCTAGTATTTTCCTTGCTGACTTCCACCATGAATCCAGGCCTAGCAATATGACCACGAACCATTGCCCCCTGCAGAATGCTAGAGGAGGACAATGGACAGCATGGTGGCCATGAGAGGGGTTGAACACACATGGTTCTTACTGTATTTTCAGTTCTGTACTTTTATCTAATTCCCTTTTTGCGAAAATTTTAAAAGACTCATTTTAGTAAAATATACATACAGAAGTGTGCATAATGAATGCACACCTTGTTGAAATTTCACAAATACGCACGCATGCACATGCGTGCACGCACGTGCACACACACGCGCGCACACACACACACACACACACATACACACACACACACAAACTAGCCTAGAGTCCCCAGTATCACCAAAGGCAACTATTATCTCTATTTGTAATAGCAAAAATCAGTTTCTCTTTTTTTCCTTTATATAAATAGCATCATAGGATAAACACTCCATTGAGTTTGAACTTTCTCTCACCATGATATTTACAGCCATTTGTATTCACTGTTACATAGCATCCCATGTGCTTGCCCATTGGATGCATGGATCTGGGCATGTATATCTACAACTTGTCCATGCTATGCAGATGGCCACTGAGGATGACTAGAAACAATGATGTCATAAACAACCTAACATCTGCTTTTGATCGAGCACTTATATCTCTTGGGGATATACCTAGGAGGAAACTGATGTGTCACAAGGTACGTGCACATGTGAAATAACTTTTAAAGAGAGATGGCTTTGTTCCACCAGTCTGCTCATGTGCGTACACTTGGTTGTCTAAAGTCTGGTTTGTAGGACATTCCATGGTACTCATGAGTAGATCATACTTCTGTGCTAATGTCTGTGACCCTGGGTGTTTGGAGAGTGCCCAGGTAAACTGGGGTTCCAGAACCACTATGGCTAGCAGCCTTGCTCTTCCTGGATGTGCATGGGAGCTGGACATGGTATCTACTGCTTGCCTTTCAGAGGATGCTTTTTTAACTGGGACTTCCAGCTGTCCATTCAAGGAACAGGGAGTCCCACACACAAGAAACCCATCCGTGATGGCGGACACCTGCAGCTCTCACCTGACTGGCATCCAGTTTATGCCGCCTGACTGCTGCTCTGGTGCTGGGAACCAGTGTTGTTTCCCGTCTGGAATCCCAGGACAGTCAGGCCTGGGTGGCCCCTCAGTCCCTGATGATGTTCAAAGATTTACTACTTACAGTTCCTGGCAGAGCAGGGCAGAGGGAAGGCAGTACTTTGTGTGCTGGTCACAACAGACAGGATGCAGAGTCAGACTCAGACTTAAGAGTTGGTGGGCCCAGCAGTGAAGATAAAGGAACAGTGGGACTGCAGGCTAATGCCTGGGGGGTTCCCTTAGTGGAAGGCAGGGGGAGCATGGAGCCCAGACTGTGAGTGGGAGAGAAGCCGACAGACCCCTGGGTCTGACTGCCTGAGCAGTTTGCCTTAGTGGGTTCTGTTTCAGTGTCACTTAGCTTGGACCTGAGCTGCTTGCCTTAGTGGTTCTGTTTCAGAGCCTGAGCAGCAACCTCCTGAGCTGTCCCTGTGACCCTGACTTCAGAAGAAGTCAGTGCACCTGCTTCTCCTACTCTGTCCCTTGATTCCATGTGTCTCCTCCTGACCTAACCTGCACTTTCTCATGTCTTCTCTCCATCCCACATACATGCACACATACACCCCTTTCCTTTTAGTTACCTGTTTTCTTATAAAATGCAGCAGCTACGGTTGTCCGGGGGATTTTCCATCACTGTATATTTGTGGATACATATACAAAGTGAGACTTTCCAATGGCTCTGAGGACTTAGAAGAATTGTTTTTAAGATATGAACTCAAGGTACGGATCTGTTCAGACAGACTTTTAAGGCAGGTCACAATAGAGTTTGAGGAACTCTGGAAGATAAAAATGATCCAAATGATCCAGCAATCTCACTACTGGGTACATCCTTAAAGGAAATGAAATCAATATGTCAAAAAGACCCTGCACTTCTGTGTTTATCAGAGCACTGTTTACAATAGCCAAGATAAGGGATCCATCTGGACATCCATCCAAGAGGAAGGGATAATGAATATGTGCTTCATCAACATATATATATATATATATATATATATATATATACACACACAAATAACACTGCATATAATATATAATACAGATATGACAAACATGATATATATGATATAAAATAGCCAAATGTTAGTCACAGAAAAGCATGAAATCTGTCATTTATGAAAACGTGGATGGACCTAGAGGATATTCTTTTGAGCAAAATAAGTCAGATACAAAAAGACACAGGTGGAATGATCTCTCATGAGGGGCATCTCAGAGGTGATCCCATAGAGGCTGGGGACCAGGAGGAGAGGGGAGAGACAGTCCCCAGGTGAAGGGCTACAGCACCATAGGAGAAGAGGTGCTGGTGTTCTGTGGCACACAGATGCTGCAGTTGACAAAGCACACTGTGAATCTCACAGTAGTGCAGAGAGATCTTGAATGTACCCACCTTAAAAGAAACGATAAAATGAACATGATGCTTATGCTAACTTCCTGAGTTGATTACCCCACATATTCATGGATCCAAACCTCACACTTTAGCTCATAAATCTGTACAAGTATCATGTGTGAACCAAAGGCAACATGTTTGTGGGAATTCATAGTATTCAAGAACTTTCACTGTATATTTCGACTGAGCACAACTCAAAAGCCTATGTCTCTTAAGGAAAGCTCACTTCCATCCTGACACCTGAGAACAAAAGGAAGGAAATTCCCTTCCTTGGCATCTTTCACTTGCGGCTTTGATTATGGGCTCCACAGGACCCAATTATCACAACTCCTCATTTTCCAAACCTCTTTGTTACTTGTCGCCCCAGCCCTCCTTAAATTTCTCTCCTTTTTTCTTAGGACTGAAAAAATTACCCTCAGAGACCGACATGATGGCTGAGGTCAACAGAAGGAAAATGAAAATGGCAAGAGAGTAAGAAACCTGATTGCTGGCTAAGAATAGGAAACAGGGTTAGAAGGTCCTATTCACCTTTCCTCTTTGAACAACTGGCTCTTAGCAAGACCCCCTAAGATAATTCTAGCTCTGGGACATCATGCATGGGTACAGGTGTAGAAAGTGCCCAGCCTGGTACATCAGTCTCACAGAATGTCCAGTCCCTGCGATGAGTGACCTCCAAAGTGAGGACCACCAGAACAGCAGGAAGTGTGCCTATACTCCCTGCCAGAACCAAAGTCAGAAAAACAGGAGAAATCCACTTAGCTCAGAATGTAGAAACACACACTGCACAAATGCAATCAAGAGTAGCCTAGGAAGATGTGTGCTCACTTCACCCTGGTAAACACCTACTCTGTGCGCTCTGCAACAAACCCATACTCAAGAGCACACTCAGGAGAACTTTGGGGATGATCAGGTACCTTTCTTACAATTTCCTGACTATTGGCCGTAAAACTAAACGGGTATGTAAATGCAATTCCTGTCTACTTAAGTCTATTCTTGGTAGTTTATATTTCTATTGCTGAAAGAAATGAATTTCCTTTGTACTTTCTAACTGATTATTTTTGGATTTTGATTATAGCTTCATGTATATTCATTTGGAATCAGAACTTGCTCTACCATTTTGTTGATTATGAAAGATATTTAGGAGTTTTTAGATTTGATATATAGACTGAAAAACACATTTGATTGGATGGCTGATTCACATTTTATGATGTGTTTCTTGAACAATAACATTCCCCCAAATTCGAAAAGTTCTGGTACTTTTAAAATAGTCTTTAATTGCAATTTTTATCACATAACCCCAAGAATAACTTACCAGCATAGTTTTTAATTTCAAAAGTCTGGAATAGTTTCCAACTCTGTTCAGTGTCCAAGGACATAATTACTGTTCGAATTAATACATGGAAACATGTATTAAGAAATTTAAGAAAAGCATATTAATAAACAGAAATAAAGTCCCTTGGAAACTTGGGATAATACCGACAGAAATGTGACCTAGCCTTCCAACACCGTCCTTCCTATTCCAGGTTCATGGAGAGCCCAAGAGACGCACATCGAGTGCAGTACATCGACTACATGGACGAAATTGCTTCTGAGCTCGGAGTCAAGCCCAGCCTGTTCTCCCTCCTCCTCTGGGATGCCAAGCTGGCCAAGGAGGTTTTCTATGGGCCCTGCACCCCATACCAGTACCGCCTGCAGGGGCCCGGCAAGTGGACGGGGGCCCGGGCAGCCATCCTCACCCAGAGAGACCGGATCCTCAAGCCCCTGAGGACGCGTGTGCTGCAACCCTCTGGCTCCTCTTCCTCTAGGTGGCTGTGGGTGGCAAGGGTCTGCGCGGTCCTTTTTCTCTCTGCTTCTGTGGTCATCATCATGCAGATGATCTATCATTAGGCTCACGTGGACACAGATGGTCCTGGAACCAGAGAAGAACCAGGCACTTAGATTTGAATTCTGTCAAAAGGAAATCAGTTAGTTATATGTACATATGGGGGCCAACTGGTTATATGGGGAAAGTTTCATTAGGCTGCTAGCTCACATGTGCACATTTAAATCAGAACCAACTAACCCCAGAGCGCCTCCTCAAACATACCAGTGTCACATGGAGACAGTACCTCTTCAGTGGAAAACGTGACAGCTAACACCATCACCGACTGGTGGACAGCACAGCAGTGGGAGACCAACCTGAGGTTTCGCAGCTGCTAGTGTGACGCAGTGAGATCACCTATCTGGTGTTCTTGCCAAAAATGTCTGATTCCTGCGTAATCATGAAGAGTGATCAGAGAAATGAAGAAAGAGCTACGAGTACGAGACATCGCATGTGCTCGAGGAAGGTCAATGTCCTTGAGAAGTACACTAAAGAGACTAGGAAAATTCTCTGCTCAGTGGAGACTAAGGAGGCTTGATGGCCAAAAGGCTGTCCAGGACAACTGGGGGTTTAGCAGGCACTGTGGGTTAGATGGTCTCACTGAGCTACCAATAGCATTATCTGACACAGCAAGGGTTTGTGGGTATGCCGTGAAACAAGCTTGCACTGGAAGATGTACGCAGAATTGGCACGATGAAGTGCTGCGAGATCCACAGGTCATTTGCAAAAGATTCAGAAAGAAGTGTTGTGGGTTCGCACGGGGCATACAGGAGAGGACCACAAGAGGGACAAAGCTCTAACCGCTGGGGCCTGCAGGTAAAAGGTGAGACGAGTTCATCATAGTATTCCTTCCGCTCTTTTGCAAACTTGAGAGGTTCAAAATAAAGGATTTTAGGAAAGAATTTCTTCTTGGTAATGATTTATATCTGTGCCAAAGGTAGCTCACAAATTTCACTTTAATTTTTTAGTAGCCAAACCAAGGAAGACAGCTTAGATCAGCAAATGATAGGGCTATGAGATAAAAGCAGACCAACTTCCAAGAAGAATAATAGTCATGTTAGGTGTTAAAAAGAGACACAGCTTCTACTAGGGATTCTTGTAGATGAGGACACTATGTTTAACCAAAATGACTTCTAGACACACAGAGTAGCCCAGAGTGGTGGTGCACACCTGCAATCCCAGCCACTCGGGAGGCGAGACAGGACGACGGCAGGTCCAAGGCCAGCCTGGGCATTTTAGTGAAACCCTACCTCAAAAATAAAATTAAAAAGGGCCAGCGGTGTAGATCAGTGGCAGGGTGACCCTGGGTTCAATCCCTGATATCTGAAGGAAGGAAGGGTGGAGGGAAGGGAGGGAGCAAGAGAGGGAGGAAGACAGGCAGGCCAAGAAAGACTGACTGCAAGACTCTCGTGCATGAGACCTTTCCTGTGACCTTTCTCCCCATCTTGACCAACGTCATTACTACCATACGTTTAAGAACAGCTGATCTAATGTCTTACGAACACTCTTTAAAATACCATTCCAACCAACAGAAGCTGCGACAGACACTGGTGGGGTCTCAGGGAGTGTCTGCAGCACAGCGATGTTTGCAGGGTCTCACACCGTAGCAGGCAATGGGTGGGCTCGTGCCCTTTTGTGCACCAGGAGCCTGGATAGAGTTCTCTTTAAGGAAACCGTCCTCTCCGGCTTGAGAGCCAAGCCCAAGGGGACACGCCCTGAGACCATTTTTTAGTGAACTGTTTTGAACCTGCTCCATACTAAGAATGGCCGATGGAGGCCGCTGTTCCCTACTGCATTCCGCCCCCAAGAGTTTTGAGCTGAAAGTGATTTTTATCAAGTTTCCTGAAGATCTTTCATCTCTGAACTTCCTGTTGATCCCTTTAAGGCAAACTTAAGTGCGACCCAGTGTGACTGTGTGATGACTTACTCTGAGAAGTTACAATAAGAGGAAGGTGAGAAATACCTATCAAGTAGTAAATTCAGGTATGAACTAGTACCATTTTTTTTCTAGCAATATTCAATCATCAGGGTTACTCGTCTATTTAGTCCCCTGAAAATTAGAAATTTTAAAACCATTGCCTGTATGTAAAAGCAATTAAAATCTAGAGCAGAGGGGATGTGGGGGCGAAGGGGGAGTGAATGTTCTGGAGTCCAGGGTGAGGGTCCGTATCGCCTTCTAGGAAAGCTCAGGGCTTTGCTGTGTCGCTCTCTCTCTGACCTTTGACTTGAACATCCAAAGGATCAATGGCTGGAAATGCACAAGGCCTATTTTTTTCTTATCAACTAGAATGTGCTAAAACAATCTTCGAATGAAGACTATTTGAGGGTCAACAGAACAGTTTCGTGGTAACAAGACACAGCCTTTTCCTCATAAGGGTGCAGACGTAACAGTGCCAAGGGGAGACCTACATTCTGCTGGCCTCCTGCTCCATCTGGAGGCCTCCACTAGAAACGCCTCCACCTTCTCATTCACCTTGGGGGATGCGGAGTGCGACTTTCACGGGGCCAGTCCTTTCCCCATCTGGCAGAGTGCGAACCCTCTCACCTTCTCCACCTCCCGGGTCCACAGAAGAGGCAGCCATTGAGGGTAGGTGGGCCTGCTGTACAAACCTAGGCTCTCCCTTGCTGGGCGCTGCAGGCCCAAGACTTGGGAGAACTGCAAAAAAGCCCAATGTAGCTGCAGGTCAAAGCCACAGTCTCTCTTCAACCTTATCATTAATCAAGCTGATCAGTCATTTCCATATACCTGTCTCCAGGATCCTAATCTTGAACTGTTTCTGACTTCAGAAGGGAATTAAGGGATGTGGACACTTATGACCCCAAATTCCACAAAAAATGTACTCTCGTGAGGAATAGAGAGGCAGAGGAACAGGATGGAATGAGAAGCTACAAACAGGAGTGGCATTTGGACCAAACTGTGACACCAAAGCAGGTAGGGGGATAATGATCTGTCGGGTCCCAGATGAGGACCACGATGCCAGGAGACCCTCCAGTTCACACCGTCCACACCACCTCACGGCCTCATGGGAGAGGAGAAGGGGAACGCTTCACTACCGAGCAGGAATTCATGGGATCTTCATGTGGAGCAACAAATCCTAATTTTACTTTTCTAGGAATTCTGCAAGCACCCACCCTTGAAGGCAGTGGTCAAGTTGACAAAGATCTACATAATACTCCACTGCCCTTAGGATTAGTGGGATGCCACTAATTCTTCTAGCAGGGTTGAGAGTCTAGAACACCTGCCATCTGAGACCATGACTGACTCTCCTGGGAACTTACTCTGGGCCGGGAACATTCCTGCCCACTTGTCTGTGTGGCTGTCTCAACTCTCTGGATGCTCCAAAAATCAAGGCCAAAAGTCTGTGCGAGCACGTCTGCCCCAGAGAGCAACCAGACCACGAGTTGTCACCATTTCTCACCTGTTGAAGCAGCAGTGTCCACTGGCCCACATACCACCAGTGCACGAGGAAGGGCAGAATTCAGCCAGCAGTCACCCTGGACACAGGCAGCTGCCCACAGGAAGCCAGGACCCGTGCAGATGCAGAGGGCAGCATGGCACGCCAGCCCACGCTCCCCCAGGACCGCCCAGTGCCCCTGCGGCCTGGACGCCTCCGCAGGCTCAAGCTCAGGCTTCCCAGCGGCAGCCCCCAGGCTTTCTGCTCGGCTTCTGCAGTGAAGGCCTCTCCTCTCCTTTCCGGTCTCTCCCTGGCTCAGGCGGAGTTCTGAGGAGCTGTCCACTGAGCGCTTCTCCACCCAGTGCGGATTCCCAGCCCTCAGCCATGGCTTCAACCAGCCCAGAAATCACTTCAGAACAGCGGTACCTCTTCTTGGTGACCTTGCCACGCTGACCACAAAAAGGAATGCAGCAGAGGTGCGGCGGCCCAGCCCCGGAGCTTCTGCACAGGCTCACTGGGTGTGTGCAGGTGCCCGGAGAGTCTTCCGCAGTCGGGCTTCTACATCTTCATTAGAAGTTCAGAAATGTTCTTCAGCAACTTTCCTGACTTCTTCAGAGAAATACAGAAATGGGCAAATATTCTAGAACTTCAAAATTAAAACTGCTGCCCCAGGATGTGTTTCTTTCTCTGATAATATAAAAAAAACTCTCAGTATCATGGAGATGATTACCTATCAAAATGTATTTATTCTCTTGGGCCTCAGACAATCTGAATTTATAAGGCAGCTATTAATTTGCTAAAAGGGGAAGCTCAACAAGCTGCCAAGGTACACAGCCCAAGTCCCCGCACAAGGGCCTCTACCCCATAGGTTGCCAGTTCTGTGAGTCGGTGGGCGCGGCTCCGGAGCAGTAGGGTTTAGAGTCTAGAACACCTGCCGTCTGAGACCGTGACCAACTCTCCTGGGAACTCACCCTGGGCCAGGTGCATTCCTTCCCGCTTCTCTGTGTGGCCATCTCAGCTCTCTGGATGCTCCGTACTCCCTGATCCAGGGACAGCCTAGCAGTTTCTCACACCTGTGCTCTGGAGGCAGACGGCGTGCCTGAGGATGCTGGCTCTGCCTTTGAAGGTCTGCCAGCTCAGGCAAGCTGATATTCTCCAACTCCATCCACTTACCTACAAATGTCATAATTTTATTCTTCATGGTTAACATTCCATTGTGTATATAGACCTCAGTTTCTTTATAGGATATGGTATTTTTTAGTGTAAAGAAAATTTCACATGAAACCTAAGATAGATCAATTTCAAATTGGTTGGAAAGTTCACGTCTATTCCCAACTGCTATCTTGATGCTGTGCACTTGAGAGTTCTCATCACTTCCTCAGACATAGCACATCACATGCCCGCCCCTGGCCTGCACTCAGCAGCTGCCACCACCGCACATCTCTGTTGCTCCAAGATCCTTAATTGCTGTCTTGACCTTGGCCCATGTCTCCTCCATTCTGTGTGTGAACAGCAGGTTCAGCTTGTTCCCGGGTAAACCCCATTTCTGGCCATCACATCATTCACACATTTCAACTCTACTTTGCCGCATTTTTCTCAACACTGATTCTTTAAAGCTGGATCTATGAACCCACAGATCTCCCCCACTCAGCACGCCACCCGCAGGCCACCCAGTACCAAGCCCAGTACCCACCACCACTGTCTTCTGAGAAGTGTGGTTTGTGAACTGTAGTGCAGAGACAGTCAAGTTCTGCTGCAGATGCATCTCCAAGTCAGGGCTGGGCGGGTTCCAGGTCTGGGCCACAGCAGCAGGTGGGAAGAGAGGGCTGCAGGAGAGCAGCCCAGGGCATGTCTGCTGCTGGCCAGGAGCCACGGTGCTGGTGCTCAGCAGGCCTTCTTTCTTTACAATTTAATTCAGGTGAATGCCTTTTCGACATCTTTATTCATCCAAGGAGTAGTATGTTAAACTTTAAATGTCATAGCAAAATTACCTGCAGTCCAATGTGTGTCCGACACTGCCTTCAGCCGCCCCATTTCCTACTTCACTGAATCGAGTTTTAGCAACGTCCTCCTTGACTCTTCCTTCATCCTCAATACCCAAACCCCTAGCTGTGGAGGGTTCTAGAAACACCTTTCTGAAACCTCAAGGCTCCAATGCCTGAGAGACTCTGGATCAAGTCATAGTCCTACCTCACTTTTCCAGGTAAAGCTGGGCCAGTTGTCTCACATGACCGAGTCTCCAAGTCCTTAGGGTTTTCCAGAGGGAGGAAAAATACACACACACACACGCACACACACACACACATAATTAATTTTAAGAGGCAATTTATTAAATTGGCTTGCAGGATCAGAGGCTGAGTAGTCATACAATGGCGATCTGCAGGCTGGGGAGCTAAGGAAACCAGTTGCTGCTCAGTCCAACACCCAGGACCCTCAGAATGAGAGGTCAGTGACTCAGCTCTAGTTTGAGGATGATGGCCCAAGATGCCTGGAGAGTCACTGGTGCAAGTCTGCATCAAAGGCTGAAGAACTCGAGTCCAATGTCCACAGGTGACAGCTCAGAGAAACACACCCATTGGAAAAGCTTCCCCCTTAGCTTTGCCATGACGTCAGACCCCCACCTGCTGGATGGTGCCACCCACTTTCAGGAAAAGGACCACTCTGCTTCCCATCAGTTCACAGACCACACGCCAATCTTCTCAGGGAACATCCCCAACGACACACCCAGACGTACGCTCTACCAATTATCTAGGTATCCCTCCATCCAGTCAAGCTGACAACCAAAATCAATCCATTACAAGGTTGCTCGGTCCCTGACCCAGACCTGAGAGGAACCCTGGTCAGTCAGGAAGAGTGCACACACTGCTGCCAAGCTGAGGAGGTGGGGTTCCAGCAGCCTGCACTCTCCCCCAAGTCTGTACGTCCTGCCGGGTTGCTTCAATGGCACAGGTGTATAAACGGTACATGGGACCAAAGCCCAACACAGCATTCTCTAGAGGGCACTCTATATCCACTCTGGGCACCAGACCCTGCGTGTGGTCCTCAGGTGGGCGTCCATGGCCCCAGGAATCAGATAGCAGCACAGGACCCTCCCGTGGAGTAAGAGCCATACGTGGCTAACTGTGCAGGACACCCAGCATGAGTGCTGGGTTTGTCAAGTCTTTGCTTGCACAGAACAAACGGAGCCAAGGAGAGAACATTCGGACAAGCGTGCAGGGTCCGGCATGCAGCCTGGCCTCCAGGACTGGCTTTAGAAACTGGAAAACTGCTCATAACCCAGCACAGCCTCTCCCTCTGCACTCTCTGCTCTGAGGGCCACTCCTTCTCTCCCCTCTGCCAGAGCAGCTCGGGCAAGGTGGAATACAGCTGCCCGCCTCTGCCTGCCTACAGGTACAGGGACAGCAACACGGGGGAATGTGGACACCCTCATGCCTGCTCTAAATTCTCAAGGAGGGGACCGCGATGGTTCTGCTTGGGGTCAAACTTTCACTCAGAACCAAGCAACCATGGCTTTCTAGAAAGAGTGGGGTTATTTTATACGCACATGGCTGCTTAAAGCCCACCACAAAGGAACAAGCAATAGTTACTGAGCACTGGACAGATCTCTGCAAAAACATTCACAGTAAATAACATGGAGCATTTCTGATTTTCATGCAGTCCACAGATACAAAAACCAGTTCCTCTCTGCAAAGTCTTGTAAGTGTGAATTCCTTGCAATAGGACTGCAGTCAGTTCTTAGTCCATGAATTTGCTTGGTCTCCTCCGGTGTGTGCGCAGAATCTCCTTCAAGTACACGCCCCTCCCTGCAAAGTCCTCTTGGCATGTCCCACTCCTTCACCTTCTCCATTCACAGCAGCAGCCTGCCTCTCCTGAGCCCATCCCAGCTCCCTCTGGGCTCTCCAGACGTTGCGTTCTTCTGCTCCCCACACCCAAGGGAGCCTCCCGATGGGGCCTGAAGAGGAAGAGGAGCCTTATACCTCCTCTGTGACACCCTCAGTCCCGCTGTGTGTACTGTGTGTACTGTGTCCCAAGTCCCGCTGCGTGTACTGCAGAGGCTTCAGGGAGGTGGAGGGATGGCTCGTCCAAATCTTCTCAGGCACCTTGCTCTGTTGGTTCTGGAGCAACAGAGACTGTGACATCAGCAGCATGTTCTTTAGGCTCATGACCTTCTGAATTTAGCTATTTCTATGCCACGCGCTACGTAAGAGCTGAGAAAAGGGACAATGTGTGCCTTATGTAGGTTGGCATTCAGAGCATTGTAATAAAAGTTCCAGAATGAACTGCTGTGAGTCATTGGTTCTGCCAAGCAGAGGGCACCTGGGTGGGAGACCCCCACCACAGAGCCCCATGGCCACTCCCTCTGTGGTACCTTGTCCACCGCTCGCTTTGCCTACCCACTAGAGTACAAAGGCTGCATCTTTTCCTCTTTATCAATATCACCTGGAGAAGTAATCCACGTGGCAGGGCCCTGTACACACCTGTTTGGTGAGGAAAAACAAGCCAATAAGAACCCAGTCACGAGGGGCTGAAGCGGCAGCAGGGGTCAAGTCGCCCAGCGGGCAAGCAGGAGAGCCTCTGAGCCCAGCACCTCAGAACAACAGCGACCCGTGTGCCTTCAAACGTGACAACCAGCGGGCAAGCAGGAGAGCCTCTGAGCCCAGCGCCTCAGCACAGTAGTGACCCGTGTGCCTTCACAACGTGACCAGGACCCTTCTTTTCACTGCTGGCAACTGTGCACTTCTTCCACTGTGAGGTCAACCTGGCAGCCTCTGCTTGGGACAATGGCAGGGCCCAGAGGCAACTGCCGGTCACAGCACAGCATCTCCACACAGACCACACACCACCACCCCTGGCCCATGCTGGCAGCCCCTTCTCTGAAAGCAGTCACCTCTATCTTGGGACAACTCTGCTGCCCTCCTGAGTCACCTCCACTGCCACTGCCACCACCACCACGTGTTGGGGCAGCTTCCGTTGGGACACCAGCCACGGCCTGGAAGCTCAGCATCGAGTTGCCTACAGGTTCGACGCTGCCGCCACCACCAACTAGGGATGTGGCCGCTTCCACCTAGAGACAACAGCCAGGACCTGGAAGACCGTCACCAAGGTCCCTGCAGGCTTGGTTATGCCTGAGGTCTGAGTTATCTCTGCTACGTGTGCTGACAGCCACCATCTCGTGCGGAAGCAGGAGAGAACCTTGCACAGGGTGGGTGGGTAGGAAAAGGGTGTGAAGAACTCTTGATCCCAGCTCACTGAGCCAACCAGCCCAGCACCCACCAGGATCCTCGGAACAACTTGAGCGGCACTTGCTGGGACCTGACACCAGCCTGGTCCCTGACTCCCTCCCCAATCCAGCATCCACAGATGGATCACCTGGTCCAACCGGTTTGGCAATCAACAGGGCCCTCTGGCTCCTCAATCCCCAGTCTCTCAACACCCGCCTAGCCACCAACCCAGCCCAGCGCTTGCAGCTACACAGGCCGGCCTGCGGCTCTCTACACCTGGTCCTGATCTGCCCAATACAGAAGAACTTTCCTCCACAGGTGCACAGGTCCAGGACTCAGCCCCCAGGACCTCCGGGGAGAGGGGTTCCTGACTGGGAAGTCAAGAGGCTGTGGGCAGGAGATACAACTTAGAGACTAAATTAGAGGCCAGGAATTGTGGGGGCCACAAGCATTGTGAGGGGCCACGACCAGGCTCCTGCCTCACACAAGTGGACCTCAAGGGAGATTCCTGGGGTGGTCTTCCAGCAGGACTGGCAATTGCTATACCCTGCCTCCGGGAGTGCCGCCTCCAAGTCCAACCCTCCTACCCTAGTAGCCTTCACCACGCTGAGGGTGGAGTTACCAGCACACTCCAGACAACCCTGCCTATCGGATGAGGAGGAAAGCAGGGAAATCAATGAACTCCAACAGGAACAATTGTTCAGTTTTCCTCTGAGATTTTTTTTTTCTTTTTTCGTTTCCTGCTTTCACATCCCCAAAGCTTTTGAAACCAAGTACTTCTCATGCATCAGGTTACTGAGGACTGGAATGCTGGAATAGTATATTATGATTTTGTTGTATATTCTTCTCTTTCTACATTTTTTTTCTTTTCCTTTTTCTTACTCTATTTTCCTCTCACTTTTCTGATTCCCCAGAGTCTCTTTCTCTCTGTTCTCCTGCTAAAAACCAACTTCTTTTGATTCCTCTTTTGCTCTTTCTCTGATCTAATACCTCTATATTCTCACCTCCTACTTCATGAACACCACATCCTACACACACACACACACACACACACACACACACACACACATACACACCATTCTCTCTTTGTCCACCATTAGAAACTGTAGACCCTACTGCAAACCTACTGTTCACACTGTAGATAATAAACAAACACATCGCTTATGTTTACAGTGACAAAACTGTAAAAGTCTTAATAGGGGTTACTTGATTTAAGGATTCATACTGTTTGCATGGGGTGCTGTTAATATTGATCTCCCCCTTTAAGGCAAGGTATTGGAAACCTGGAGGGACACTATAAACCTATAGGGTAGAAACTGTAATACCTCAGATCTGCACTGCTAGAGGGAAAGATATACAAACAACATGAAAAAACAAGGGACGAAAGCACCTCAAACAAACCCAGATGCTACAATCATAGAATCCATAGCAAAGTAGAAGAAATTCCAGAGGAGTTCAGAAAGGACATAGTTAAAATGATCTGTGAAATAAAGGATGACGTGAGAAAGCAAATGCAGGCAACAAAAGATCACTTCAATAAAGAGACAGATATTCTGAAAAAAAGAAAAAAACAATCTTGAAATGAAGGCAACAATAAATCAAATAAAAAACTCTATAGAGAGCATCACCAACAGACTAGATCGCTTGGAAGACAGAACCTCAAGCAATGAAGACAAAATATATAATCTTGAAAATAAAGTTGACCACACAGAGAAGATGGTAAGAAACCATGAAGAGAACCTCCAAGAATTATGGGATAACATGAAAAGACCAAATTTAAGAATTATCAGAAATGTGGAAGGCACAGAGACACAAACCAAAGGAATGCACAATCTTTCCAATGAAATAATATCAGAAAATTTCCCAAACCTGAAGAATGAAATACAAAATCGAACACAAGAGGCTTATAGGACACCAAATGTACAAAATTACAACAGATCCAAACCAAAGCACATTGTAATGAAAATGCCCAGCATACAAAATAAAGATAGACTTTTAAAGGCCACAAGAGAAAAGTATCAGATTACATATAGGGGGAAACCAATTCAGATCTCAGTAGATTTCTCAACTCAGACCCTCAACACCAGAAGGTCCTGGAACAACATATATCAAGCTCAAAAAGCAAATGGATGCCAACCAGAAATCATATATCCAGCAAAATTAAGCTTCAGATTTGGTGACAAAATAAAAACCTTCCACGATAAACAAAAGTTAAAAGAATTTACAACAGAAAGCCTGCGCTACAGAACATTCTCAGCAAAATATTCCTTGAAATGAAAAGCAACAATGTAAGTCAGCAAAGGGAGAAACTATAGGAAAAGTCAATCAAAGAAGAAATCACGTCAAGTTAAAAACCAAAAATAAACCAAAATGACCAAGAATACAAATCATATCTCAATAATAACCCTGAATGTTAATGGCCTAAATTCATTAATCAAAAGACACAGATTGGCAGATTGGATTTTTAAAATAGATCCAACAATATCCTGCCTTCAAGAGACCCATCTCACAGGAAAAGACATGCACAGACTCAAAGTGAATGGTTGGGAAAAAACATATCACTCACATGGACTGCATAAACAAGCAGGGGTTTCTATCCTCATATCAGATAAAGTGGACTTCAAACCAAAGTTAGTCAAAAGGGATAAAGAAGGACATTTCACACTGCTTAAGGGAATCATACACCAACAACCCATAACAACTGCAAATATTTATGCCCCAAACAAACACTTCTCAATTTCCGGAATCATACAGACAACAATACAATACTACTGGGTGACATTAACATACCACTCTCACCACTGGAGAGATCTTCCAAACAAAAACTAAACAAAGAAACTATAAAATTCAATAATGCAATCAACAGACATATATAGAATATTCCATCCATCAATGAGCAAATACACTTTATTCTCAGCAGCACATGGATCCTTCTCTAACATAGACCATGTTATGCCACAAAGCAACTCTTAGCAAATACAAAAAGATGAAGATACTACCCTAACATTCTATCAGATCAAAATGGAATGAAATTAGAAATCAATGATAAAATTAAAAAATAGAAGCTACTCCAACACCTGGAGACTAAATAATACACTATTGAATGAGGCAGGATAGCAGAAGACATCAGAGAAAAGATTAAAAAAAAAAAATTCTTAGAGGTAAATGAGAACATTGATACGACATATGAAAATCTCTGGGACACTAGAAGGCAGTGCTAAGAGGAAAGTTCACTGCATTGAGCTCATTCATTAAAAGAATAAAAAATCAACAAATAAATGACCTAACATTACATCTCATAGCCCTAGGCAAAAAAAAAAAAAAAAAAAAAAAAAAAAAAAAAAAAAACACCAAAAGCAGTAGAAGACAGGACATAATTAAAATCAGAACTGAAATCAATGAAACTGAAACAAAAGGAACAATTGCAAAAACTGACAAAACAAAAAGACGGTTCTTAGAAAAAATAAATACAATTGATAAACCCTTAGCCAAGTTAACAAAGAGGAGAGAGAAAACTCAAATTACTAAAATTCATGATTAAAAAAGGAAATATCATGACAGACTATTGAAATACAGAAGACAATCGGAAACTATTTTGAGAATTTATACTTCAACAAAATAGAAAATCTTGAAGACATAGGCAAATTTCTAGAGACATATGATCTATACAAACTGATGCAGGAGGACATAACAATTTAACTAGATCAATTTCAAGTAATGAAATAGAAGACACCATCAAAAGCCTACTAACCAAGAAAATCCCAGGACCAGATGGTTTCTCAACTGAGTTCTACAAGACCTTCAAAGAAGAACTAATACCAATACTCTTCAAAGTATTCCAGGAAATAGAAAAGGAGGAATCCTTCCAAACTCATCCTATGAGGCTAGTATCACCCTGATACCAAAACTAGACAAAGAACATCAAGGTAAGACAACTTCAGAGCAATATCCCTGATGAAAAAATTCTTAATAAAATTCTGGCAAATCACATACAAAAACATATTTAAAAGATAGTGCACCATGATCAAGTGGGATTCATCCCAGGGATGCAAATTTGGTTCAACATAAGGAAATCAATAAATGTAATTCATCACGTCAATAGACTTAACGATAAGAATCACATGGTCATCTCAATAGATGCAGAAAAAACATTTGACAAAATACAGCACCCGTGCATGTTCAAAATACCAGAAAAACTAGGGATAGTAGGAACATACCTCAACATCATGAAAGCCGTATATGCTAAACCCAAAGCCAACATAGTTCTAAATAGAGAAAAAATTGAAAGCAGTCCCTCTAAAAACTGGAACAAGACAAGGATGTCCTCTCTCACCACTTCTATTTAACCTACTCCTTCAAACTCCAGGCAGAGCAATTAAACAGACGAAAGAAATTAAAGGGACACAAATAGGAAAAGAAAGACTCAAACTATCACTATTTGCCATGACATGATATTATATTTAGAGGGTCCAAAAAAGTTCACCAGAAATTTGTAGAACTCATACATGAACTGAGCAAAATACCAGGATATAAAATCAACACCCATAAATCTAATGCATTTCTATACATCAGGGATGAATCCTCTGAAACAGAAATTAGGAAAACTACACCATTCACAAAAGCCTCAAAAAAATAATAAAATACCTGGGAATCAATCTAACAAAATAGGTGAAAGACCTCCACAACGAAAACTACAGAACACTAAAGAAAGAAATTTAAAAAGACCTTACAAGATGGAAAAACCTCCCACACTCCTGGATAGGCAGAATCAATATTGTCAATATGGCCATACTAAAAAAAGCATTACACAAATTTAATGCAATTCCAATTAAAATCCCAATGATATTCTTCATAGAACTAGAAGAAGCAAACATGAAATTCATTTGACAAACTAAGAGACCCAGAAAAGCTAAAATAATCCTTAGCAAAAAGAATGAAGCAGGAGGCATCACAATACCAGACCTTAAACTACACCACAGAGCCACAGTTACAAAAACCACATGGTACTGGCACCAAAATTGACAGGTAGACCAATGGTGCAGAATAGAAGACACAGACAAACCCAAATAAATATAGTTCTCTCATACTAGACAAAGAAGCAAAAAACATTCACTGGAGAAAAGATAGCCTATTCAACAAATGGTGGTGGGAAAACTGGAAATCCACATGCAGCAAAATGAAATTAAACCCCTATTTCTCACCTTGCACAAAACTCAACTCAAAGTGGATCAAGGATCTAACAATTAGACCAGAGACCCTGCACCTAATAGAAGAAAAAGTAGGCCCAAATCTTCATCATGTCGGCTTAGGACCTGACTTCCTTAACAAGACTCCTAAGGCACAAGAAATAAAATCAAGAATCAATAAAGGGGAAGGATTCAAACTTAATAGCATCATCTCAGCAAAGGAAACAGTCAATAATGTGAAGAGAGAGCCTACAAATTGGGAGAAAATCTTTACCACATGCACATCAAATACAGTACTAATCTCCAGGATATGTAAAGAACTCAAAATACTTTACACCAAAAAAATCAAATAACTCAATCAATAAATGGCTAAAGAACTGAGCAGATACTTCACAGAAGATGAAATACAATCTATCAACAAATATATGAAAAAATGTCGAACATCTCTAGCAATTAGAGAAATGGAAATCAAAACTACTCTAAGATTTTCATCTCACTCCAGTCAAAATGGCAATAATCAAGAATACAAGCAACAATAAGGATGTGGGGAAATGGCACACTCATACTCTGCTGGTGGGGCTGCAGATTGGTGCAACCACTCTGGAAAGCAGTATGGCGATTCCTCAGAAAACTTGTAATAGAACCACCATTTGACCCAACTATCCCACTCCTCGGTCTATATCCAAAGGACTTACAATCAGCACACCACAGTGACACAGCCACATCAATGTTTATAGTAACTCAATTCACAATAGCAAAATGATGGAACCAACCTAGATGCCCTTCAATAGATGAGTGGATAAAGAAACTGGTAATATATACACAATGGAATATTACTCAGCCTTAAAGGAGAATAAAACTATGGCATCTGCCAGTGAATGGATGGAGCTGGAGAATATCATGCTAAGCAAAATAAGCCAATCCCAAAAAAACAAGGGCCAAATGTTTTCTCTGATATGTGGTTGCTGACCCATAATGGGGGGGTGGGGCAAGGGAAGAATGGAGGAGCTCTGGACTGGGCAGAGGGGAGTGAGGGGATGGGAGGGAGTAGGGGGTGGGGAAGATGGTGGAATGAGATGGACATCATTACCCTAGGTACAAGTGTGACTGCATGAATGGTGTGACTACATCATGTACCACCAGAGAAATGAAAAGCTGTGCTCCATTTGTGCACAATGGATCAAAATGCAGTCTGCTGTTATGTGTAACCAATTAGAACAAAAATAAAAATTCTTTAAAAAATCCAACTCCAAGTAGTTTAAAGAAAATATGCCTAAGACAAATAACTGGAAAAATTAAGATTAAAATTGTCTGATTATCAAACAAAAACAAGAAAAAGCATAGTTGGTTGTTATTAAAATGAGATAAAGAATAAGCAAAATATTAAATTGCTTGTTTAAGCAGCACAATTCAAATGGACTAACAAGAGCTCTGTATGAAGATTATTATTAGTCCATATTTTCATTTCAACATATAGGGCAAAGTAAGTTAGAAATGAAAAACAAAAATGCTGTACTTATTGGTACTTTTCACTCTGTCATGATCTATAATTAGTAATATCCCTAGACAGTCCAACCAAAATCAAATAGAAAATCAGACTGGTGGAAAACATCAACAACGTAGTACACAGAACTATCAAGGGAAAAAGTGACATAATCAGTTTCACATAAGAAGAGCAGAAAATCAAAAATCATGAAACGCATATGAAAACATCCACCAGGACCAAGCGTCAGTAAACACCAGCAGCTTGGAATGAGCTCCCAAGCGCTGTCTCTCATCAGTCCTTCCACACTCCGTAGACAGATGCTGAATGTCCAGGGGCAAGGCCTTATTCAAGGCACTGGGATACTACAGCGAAAGGAATTTCAACTGCAGGAATCTGTAGATAAATAGCAGGTAAATATATTAGATTATGTCAAGCAGCAGCAGACAAAACCAATCCAAGATCAGGACAAGCAGAATGGGATGCAATTTTAGAAGAGATGGGTGGGAAGATGTCTTACATTAAGTTCACTCAAAAGCAGAGCCTGGGACGAGGATTAGTGTAGCAATAGTTAACCTGGGAGTTGATTCCCAGGAATGGAGTGATGGGATGGGAAGTGAACAGGAAGAAGAAAGAAGCCACTCTAAGTGTGTAATACTGCTGCAGGGTAAAGAGGTTTGGTACATCACTGTCCACACAAAGGACAGGAGACAGGAGAAGCATCCACTGGCTCCTGTCTGTGCCTAGCTGAGGGCTTCCAAGTGGTGCTGACTCCTGCACATGCTCAGTTGCACGCATGCACGGGCTGCGTGTGTTCTCACCAGGGTCCTAAGTAAGCACCTGGACGTGAAGGGGAAGACTTGGCAGCTGGGCTTCAGGCGGAGACTGTCAGCCCGAGATCAGATGAGGCACACGGTGCTGGCATGGTTCCGAGCACCAGAGTCTGGCAGAAGGGCCTCCCCGAAGAGGTGGCATCTGAGCAGGGAGTTCAAGGAACCAAGGGAGTGGCCTTTGTTGATATTTGGGATAACAAAACAATCAGGCCGAAGGAACAAAGAGGCATGACTTTAACTGTGACAGAAGGTCCTTGGAGAGGTCTGAACAAGAGAGGGCCATAACCTGGCCACCACTTCACACATGCTCTCGCCACCGGAGGGGTGGAAACGGAGAAGCCAGAACACGCTCACAATGATTACGGGGAGGAAGAAGACATAAGCCTGTGCAAAATAATAAGACACTTCAAAAACAACCACACAGACCTGAAAATCATCAAAAGATGATTATGGTAACTGAAATTTAAAAGTTGATTTAAACAGCAGTTTGACACAACTAAAGACAGAATTAAAAACTGAAATATGTTTGAAGAAATTACTTTTTAAATGTAGTATATGAGGATAAAGGTTTGAAGAAATAGGAAAGAGAAATTAAAAAACAGAAAATATAAAATAAAAAGGTCTAATATATGTCTAGTGCAGTTCCAGAGAGAAAAATAAAATTAAAATATTTGAAAAGAAAATGGCTAATATCCCAACTTGATAAATGATATCTGTCCAGAGATCCAAACCACATACCCCAGGTAAAATCTATATAATTTAATCACATTATCAGAATACAGTCAAAAAACCTTGTGATTTTTTGATAGACACAGAAAAACCATTTGCTAAATTGATTTGCCAAACTTCAATATTAATTTATGGATTTTTTTAAAAACCTTAGCAAACTAAGAATAGAAAGGAATCTTTTTCCTCTGTAAGTAAATATGAGGAGAAACCTGAAGCTAGGCCTTTATTCAATGGTGCAGCACTCAACACGTCTAAGTTTCAAAATAAGACAAAAGTGCCTACTGACCCACCTCAATTCAACATTGCATTACAGATCCTAGCAGGTTCAATAAAGCAAGAAAAATAAATGAAGGACATTATAGTTTTTTAAAAAAAGAAAAATGTATTATTCTTAAACATTATTGTATCCAACCAAAATCAAAGAAACCTTCAAACTATTAGAAATAATAAGTGGCTTTAGCAACATTGCTGAATTCCAGACCAAAATTTAAAATTTCCTGTATCAGACTCATATGTCATAGATATTTTTAATTGACAACAGACATGTAAAAATTATTTAATGAAAATACTATTTTCCCTTACGGTAGAAAGCCTATATTTAAATACAAAAGGAGTAATAATAAAAATTCACCATCTGCCAACTAATACAGTAATCATTTACTCAGACAGGAATTGAAGGTAAATCCTAAGAATACAACAAATAACAATGTATTTACAGTATCAGAGTATCTTCCCACAAAATACTAATTACAAAAGGAGAGATGCTAGGTTTACAGTGGAGAAATTCAGTAGACATTATCTCAGTCAAGCAATCAAAACTAACACCCTCTATAGTAAGAAGTGAGGCCAAGTAGGACCCTTCACCTCCTGATGTGAGACACTGAGAAGAATCCAGAACTCCTCCCCCTACTCCTGCCAAGTATACAAAGCCAGCATATGATTATTATAAATCAGTAAGCTCCAGGCGAGGAACACCATACAAAACAACTATCTCATGCTCTTCAAAAATGTAAAGGCCATTAAAAGGAAAGACTAAAAAACTTCTCCAGATTAAAGACACAAATTACAAGATCTATGACAACTAAATGCAATGATTTGTGCCTTTTAAAAATCAATTAAATTATACATTTTTAGCCAGAATGTTTAAGAATAAAAAACACACATTACTAATATGAAGGTAAGTGGGTACAACTGACAGCATTACTAAAGTTGAAGCAGTATGTACTCTGTGACCCGGAAGTTCTACTCCTAGGTGCACAGCTAACAGAAGCCTGCAAGTCACAAAGACATGTAGTAGAAAGTTTATAGAAACATTCTCAGAAGTGTGAATTTGTAATTTAAAAGTTCAAAGTGGTGTCAGTAAACAGGCTGTTGTAAGTTCACACTCTCCAATACCATATCAAAGGAGAAACCAGATGCAAGAGTACATGCATCAAGTGGGTCCATGTACAGGTTTCTATCCAAGCTTAAATTAATCTGCGCTCTTGGAAGTCCAGCTATTCATCACCCCTCATTCAGGAATTGATAATGTTCTGTATCGCCATCAAGGTTTTTTTTACATGAGTGTGTTTAGTTATGAACATTTCTTGAACTGATGTATGTGTAATTTTTTCTATATTTCAATAAAAAGTTGTTAAAGTGCATGTTGTTTATTTTACCCAGCAGACTTTCAAGATAAAAAATTTAATAATGAACTGGGCTAGGAAAGATAGGGGAAAATAGGCATCCTTGCATTTGTTGGCATGAGAATAATATGGTACAACTTTAGGATAAAGAGTAAACTTGTTCCAAAAGTGCCCTTTGGCCCAGTCATCTATTTCTAGGAATTCACCTAAAGATGCATACTGATGAACTACTGTCTTAAAGGGCAGTCACCTTTGCATTGTTCATAAAACCTTAGTAACAGTTAAACATCCAATAGCAGACGGTTGATTAACAAAGACGACAGTTAGTCTGGTCTTGTAGGGCCCAAGTGGAAAACAAGTTTATTCTTTGCAGCCAATGTCCTTTAAATCCACCCTGCTGTCTAGAACCTGGATGAACGCTCAGAAGGACCCCAGAGCTCCTCTAGTCACTCGGGCAATAACAGATTCATCCTCCAGATTGTGAAGACTTCCACACCCATCAAACATCAAAGCTCTGATCAGCTGACCAGTTTTAAGTTCTCCCAGGAGAGCATCTCTTTAAATGAAGTCCACTACATTTGCCCAGGAGAGACAACCTCTGTGAACTGCAAAGATATCAACAGGCAAAAAAGCAATGTGCAAATGTAGAATTCACTGAAGTTTGTGAAAGAAAAAAATTTCTAAAATTGCACAAGAGTAGTCATTACCCAAGACTAGCAACAGTACAGTCTCCAAAGAGAAGAGATGGGCAGCTTAAATTCTTGGAGCTATGACCCCCTACACCTTCTGAGTGTTAGACCATGTGTGTCCAGTGTCAATCCAAAAGGTAGTGCTGGTGGGATTTAAAAAGGAGAATTACAATGTACTGTCAAGTGGAACGACGCTCACTATAGCCCCACTTGTATAAATCACATCTGAGTTGGTTATAATGAAGAATTTGATTTTGGTTTTACCTTTTACACTTTCCCATAATTTTTCTTTTTTTCTTTTTTTAAATTTTGATTCATTGGACACAAACGGTTTAACTGGTTTCTCTGGGTTATACAGGAAGTAAAATCACACTGTTTGTGTAATCTTACATGTACACAGTGTAATGTTGTTGAGCTTATGGTATAGAGGTAGAAAATTCACTTCCATTTATAAAGTACATAAATAAGCACATTTTGAAGTGGAGGGAATCTGTTGAGGATCCTGGTTCATCTGTGACTTTGAGTGAAACTTACATCAGTTTCCTGCTGTGTCGTGTGAATTTTGCTTGAAAACACAGGTAGTAACAGAAACAAGGTCAGCCACAATTAACTAACTCATCAGAAAGTCACTAGTTACACCACTTTCACCAAAGATGATTCATGGTATTCTCAGGATGACACGTCTATTTCAGGAACATGAGCTCCCCTGGCTATCTCAGGTTTCCATCAGGAAACCTCTGCTTATCTACCAAACACCATCTATAACGTGCAAATACATCAGGCATGGGCAATGAGTATGAGAAGCTGAAGGCCGCGCCTCCAGCTTTCAGAGGTTCAGACTTAGAAGTCTGAATGCAGCTTCCCTTGAAATGCAATGAAATTTCATGGCACTTCCTCTTCTCTAAAGCAAAGAGAGGTAGGGCTTTGTTTGGGCAGACAAATAATAACGGGAAGTTTTGTGTGACTGCAAAGCTAAAATGCAAAATTAAATTAGAAACTGTGACACCTGTGCCATCAGAAGATAGATCCCTGCCTGGAAACGCCTCCGCTTTACACCACGCCTCTGGGAGATAAGACGCAGCTTGCGCACCTGCAACAGGCTTCCACCTGCATTTATGGCACAGATAGGGAAACTTAGAAGATTCACATGCAGCTATTTACTGAAATCAAAGGACACCAGTGAGTGTTAATTTCAGAATCAACCAATGATGGCATATTTATCACACAAATGTATGCAGGCAGGAAAGCTCAGTGCTCCACGTTCCATGCAGAGAGGGAACAGAAGAGCCTGAGGTCACAGCCCTTGGCTGCTTCTTGTCTGGTGGCACAGCCAAACACTGCTGGAAATTCTCATCAAAAAATTAAACAGACACTGGTTTAGGAGAAGCTACACAAAACAAAATATCCAGAACTGAGAAAGCTTATCTGCAGAACTTAGTGTGAGGGAGCCTGTCTTGGGTTTTAGATGAAGGGGTTCCGGTGCTGAAGAGCAGGAGGGCTGAGCCTAAGAATGTCTCCACTAAATGCATCCTACCTGAATCAGCATGCAGTCTCAGGTGTTCCCAGAATGACTGATGGAGTGGGGCAGAGGTGACCCCCCACAGGAGCCATGGCCTGTTAAGAACAGAGCTGCATTTTTTTAAAGGCAAAAACGTACAAAGTAATTTCAAACGCTGTCCCTGGGTAGCCACATGAAATCCTTTGAAAGGCAGAATTTCAAGTATAGCTCCATTTTTTGCCTAAACTTAATAAAACCTGAAGAAGCGCCTTCAGAACATTGCACCATCTTTTCCCAGCTGTGAGCCTCTCCTGACAGCCCTGGCAACTCCTGCCTGATCCGAGGGCACAGTGTGGGGGTGGGCAGCACAGGAGGGGACACACAAGGAAGACAGTGAGAGCTGTGCAGCTGTTGTTAAGAATGACATTATAAATTAGTTCTATGCTTTTTCTATTTTCTAACTTTTAATTTCCAAGTTTTTCCATTTTCTATTTTTGTGGTTAATGCATTACTTCTTTTTAAACTATGGAGTTTTGTTCACCAACATATTACTATTAGGTGTAGTTCAAATGTTATTTCATTCTTTCTGCTATATCATCTGTCTTAAATGTTTCTTGTCTTAATTGGTTCATGTCTGCAGATTTGGGCCTGTTCACTCATTTTAAATCTGCAGGTTCAAAGCACAGGCACAGGGAGGGAACCTAGGAGAGGGGCCGTGGGCACCATCCTGAATGTCAGACACCACAGCCAGAGGAGAGAGTCAACAAACAACATGGGCATTTTCAGATGCCAAAGACGCTGAAGGCAAACCTCCCGTTGGCTGGAACATCGAAAAGTTGACCCCTAAGTTCTTCAATTAAGCACCAGATGTCTTAAGATTAAAGTTCCTCTAAACAAAGTAGGAGAAAACACAAACAAAACTGAGAGGAAAAGAACGTAAAAACAGATACCCAAAAGCTCAAAATGCTGTGCATTAGTATACCTAAAATCTGAATTAAGGATGATAATTTTCTGAGAAAATATTAATTCCCAAAATTTAGAAAGACTAAATGCTATGACTAGACCAATAACCACAAATTAAGTAGGAAAACACATCAAAGAATTGTTCTTAAAAATCTCTGGGGCCAGGCAGCTATACAATTACTAAATTCCTTTAAGCCCTTGCAGATGATAATTCCAACACTAATTGTGATTAAATATATTTAGAATGTACAATGTAGAATGCAGCCCCTACATAAAGAAAATAATCTCCTCAGCAACCTAAAGAAATACAGGAACATGAGTATTCCAAGAGAAGAATCTACTCGAATGCATGTCTGAACCCCAAGATCTGCAAGGAAGCTGAGTGGCTGTTGTGTACATTCAGAGGGTGAGTGGGGTGGAAGATGCTGCCACCTCGGTTTTATTTTCTCTCATGTACTAGGCCACCATGAATCAGTGTTTGGATTTTTACTCCTGAAGCTGAATAGTGGTCCAACAGCTCCTTATGTAACTACAACCTCTCCAGCACTGATAACAGAAATTCTGTTAACATCAGTGCATACCACACTGCCTATGTAGCACATGGAATAAAAATCATCACTCAAAAGAACATTTGTTGTCCAGGTATATAAAGCTGGTTCAACATTTGAAAGTCCACGATGCAATTCTTCACATCAACTGTCTAAATGAAGAAAAACCACATTATCAATGGATGCAGAGAAAGCACTTGACAGATCCAACAGCCATTCTTGCTGCAAATTCTTAATAAACTAGGAATAAAGGGGAACTTTCTCAAGTTGATAAAGAATATCTACCAAAAAAAAAATCCATAGCTCCAAACTGCCTTTCCATTTTGAGAAACTATGAAACTGAAGAAGAGGGAGGAAACTGGGACCATAATGTAATGCGTAGTCTTAGTTGGAATTCTGAAGCAGAACAAAAGGACACTGGAATATATGCAATTAGAAAAGTGCAGTGTACCAGTTAACAGTATTGTGTAAGTACTCTTCTTGATTTAGGTAAGTTTTCTATGGCTATGTATGCTCTTAACATTAAGGGATTATGAGAAGTTCATGTACAGATATGCATTACCAGGTGACAATTTTATTTTCAAATAAAAGGATTTAAACAGCCAAAAGGCCCCTATAGCTAATATTATATTTAAAGGTAAGAAACTAAAAGTTTCCCCACTAAAATAAGAAACAAGGCAAAGACTTCCCCTCTCCCCACTCCTTTTCAACATCATACCAGAAGTCCTAACTAATGCAATAAGACAAGAAAAGGAATGCTGATTGGACAGGAAGAAATAAAACTGCCTTTGATCACAAGTGATGTGATTATTTATGTAAAA
Source organism: Sciurus carolinensis (assembly GCF_902686445.1). Classification (NCBI taxonomy): domain Eukaryota; kingdom Metazoa; phylum Chordata; class Mammalia; order Rodentia; family Sciuridae; genus Sciurus; species Sciurus carolinensis. The sequence goes on along the minus strand of NC_062224.1, from coordinate 115,877,298 downwards.
ATCTGAAAGAATGGACCAAACCACCCCAAAACTGATACATGACTACAGCCAGATAGCAGGATAAAGGTGAATAATACACAAAAGTCTCTTGCTTTCCTATATACCAGCAATGAACAGATGGAACTTGACTTTAAAAGCATAATACCATTTACATTAGTACCCCCAAAATTAAATGCTTAGGTATAAATCTTACAAAATATCTGCGAGATTTGTATGAGACAAACTATAAAGCTCTGATGAAAGAAATAAAAAAAACAACTTAATAAATGGCAAGATATCCCATGTTCTGTGGACAGGAAGACTCAATATAGTCAACATTCGTTCTTAACTTCATCTATAGATTCACCACAGTCCCAATGTAAATGCCAGAAAGTTCTGTTGTGGTCACTGACAAACTGATTCTGCAGTTCATATGGGCACAAAGCGCCCCGAGTAGCCAACACCATGGTAAAGGAGGACAAGGCCTCCAAGCTACAACAGTCAGCCACTCTGTGTGAACACTCAAGGGCACAGAAGAGAGGAGCCCAGAGGAAGAGAGCCACCAGAGGGCAGTCAGCTGCTCTCCAACAAAGGCGCAAGCCAACGGAGGGGATGAGACAGCCTTTTCAACAAAAGCGTGGGGACAACTGGACATTCACACGCCAAAAAAAAAAAAAAAAAAAATCTAGACACAGACCTTACAACAGGCACCAACTAACTCAAACTGGATCACAGATCTAAATGTAAGATCAAAACTATGAAGCTCCTAGAAGATAACACAGAGGAAATCTCAGAGGAACTTGGGTTTGGTTGTGACTGAACAGACAGGACTCCAAAGCACAATCATGAAAGAATCGATAAGCCAGTTTTCATGAAAACTAAGAAATCTGGTTGGGAATGATGCAGTCAAGATAATGAAAAGACAAGCCACAGTCTGGGAGGACATATTTTTCAAAAGACTATTATCCAAAATATACAAAGAACTAATACTCAACAATAAGAAAACAACTGAATTTTTTTAAATGGGTCAAAGACCTTAACAGACACCTCACCAAAAAAGATATAAAGATAACAAATGAGCATATGAAGAGACATAACACATCATGTGTCATCTGGGAAATGAAAATTAAAACAGTGAGATAGAATGGAGATCCAAGATGGTGGACTAGAGGGAGGCTGCATTCCTTGTCGCTTCGTAACTCCACTTTCAAGCAGAGGATATCTGTTTCTCGGGGATGCAGTTTTTGCTGCTTATTGATTCCCTGGTGTTTACCCCATTTGTCTGCTGTGATGACCTGCAGTCTGCCAGCATATGGACACCTTTTTTGAGTACAGATTGCTCACTGTCAGGCACCTATCATTTGCCTGCCTCTCACCTGTCCATCGCCTGCCTTACACCTATCCATCACCCAACACACGAGGTTCACCTCCTGATCATCTGACAATAGTCAGCAAACTGATCGCTGACCGCCAGTGGAGCACCAGCTGCCTGCTGTTGCCTGGAAGTTCACTGTTACAGTACCTGCAGGTTTGATTACATGTGGCTGTCGCCATTTTGAGACAACAGCCAGGCCCCGTAGGACCCCTGGTCAGACTGACTGAGCAGCATCTCCAGGATCCCTCAGCCCGACCGAGCACTCCCTGCCTCTGGGGCCCTCACATCTACTGACTGCTCCCTGCTGCCAGGACCCCCAGACCAACTGACTGCAACCTCCAGACCAACTGATTGCACCTGGCCTCCAGGATCACACAACCACACCAAACACACCGGACCTCCAGGACCAACCGCATCCGGCCTCCAGGACCGCCAGCTGACCACATCCACACCCCGAGCTAAAGCTCCCCATTTGCCAACACATTTCGAAGCCAGAGCGGCCAACTTGGATAATCCTGGAAGTCATAGCTCCGATCTTTGGTTGGGGCAAATCCCATCCTGAGATGGCTGCTGGAGGCTTAAAGCTCAATGTCAGGTACCTCTCATGAATCAGGCTACTGAAGACTGGGAGGTTTCATTAGTATATGACTGTTACACTGTAGATTTTCTTTTTTCTCCTTTTTAAAAAATTTAAGTTTTTATTTCTTTACTTTTCTTGCTCTCTTTTCCTTTTTTTACCTGTTCCCTCAGAGTTTCTTTCTCCCTTTTTTGCATGCTAATATCCAATTTCTTTTGATTACACTCTCACCCTTTCTATTTTCTAGAACTTCTGTATATTCTTTTCTTATCCCATTAACAGCCACATTCTACATCCCTCTGCATCCTCTTTGTCCTCCATTAGAAACTGCAGACCTTATTGCAAACCTGTTTGTTTTACCAAAGATAATATTTGAACTTATTCTGTTTACTATGACAATTTTGTTATTGTCCCCATAGGGGCTATTTGGTCTAGGATTGCATAGTGTCCGATTTTGGCACTGATAATATTGATCTCCCCTTAAAAGAAAGGGCTTTGGAAACCTATAGGGCCACTATAAGCCTATAGGGGGAAATCTGCAATACCCCAGATCTGCACTGCAAGAGGGGAAGATACATGAACAACAGGAAAAAACAAGGGAAGAAAATGATCCAAACAAATCTAGATTCTATATTAATAGAATCCAATGACAGTATGTTAGAAGAAATGTCAGAAAAGGACTTCAGATTATACATGATTAAGATGATTCGTGAAGCAAAGGATGAGATTAGAGAGCAAATGCAGGCAATGAATGATAATACCAATAAGCTGAAAGAGCACCTGCAGGAAGCAAAAGATCATTTAACAAAGAGATAGAGATTCTCAAAAAAAAAAAAAACAAACGGAAATCCTTGAAATGAAGGAAACAATAAACCAAATAAAAACTCAAAGGAAAGCATCACCAACAGATTAGATCACTTGGAAGACAGAACCTCAGACAATGAAGACAAAATATTTAATCTTGAAAATAAAGTGGCCCAAACAGAGAAGATGGTAAGAAATCATGAACAGAATCTCCAAGAACTATGGGACATCATGAAAAGACCAAATTTAAGAAACATTGGGATTGAGGAAGGCACAGAGATACAAACCAAAGGAATGAACAACCTATTCAATGAAAAAATATCAGAAAATTTCCCAAACCTGAAGAATGAAATGGAAAATCAAATACAAGAGGCTTACAGAACACCAAATGCACAAAATCACAACAGATCCACACCAAGGCACATTATAATGACAATGCCTAACATTCAAAATAAAGATAGGATTTTGAAGGCTGCGAGAGAAAAGCATCAGATTACACATAGGGGGAGACCAATACGGATAGCAGCCAACTTCTGTACCAGGACTCTAAAAGCTAGAAGGGCCTGGAACGACATATTTCAAGCTCTGAAAGAACATGGTTGCCAACCAAGAATCCTATACCCAGCAAAACTAACCTTCAGATTTGAAGATAAAATAAAATCCTTCCATGATAAACAAAAGTTAAAAGAATTTACAAATAGAAAGCCTGTGCTACAGAATGTTCTCAACACAATATTCCATGGGGAGGAAATGACAAACAACAATGTAGGTCAGCAAAGGGAGGAACTACCTTAGAGAAAAACCACTCAAAGGAGAAACCAAGCCAAGTTAAAAACCAAAAATAAGCCAAATGACTGGGAATACAAATCATATCTCAATGATAACCCTGAACATTAATGGCCTAAACTCATCAATCAAAAGACACAGACTGGCAGAACGGATTAAAAAGAAAGACTCAACAATATACTGCCTGAAAGAGACTAAGCTCATAGAAAAAGACGTCCACAGACTAAAGGTAAAAGGATGGGAAAAAACCTACCAGGCACATGGACTCAGTAAAAAAGCGGGGGTTTCCATCCTTATATCAGATAAAGTGGACTTCAAGCCAAAGTTAGTCAGAAGGAATAAAGAAGGACATTTCATACTGCTTAAGGGAACCATAAATCAGGAAGACATAACGATAGTAAATATTTATGCCCCAAACAATGGTGCATTCCCGTACATCAAACAAATCTTTCTCAATTTCAGGAAACACACAGACCACAACACAATAATTCTGAGTGACCTTAATGCACCACTGTCACCACTAGATAGATCTTCCAAACAAAATCCAACCAAAGAAACCATAGAACTCAATAACACAATCAATAACCTAGACTTAATAGACATATATAGAATATTCCATCCATCAATGAGCGGTTTCACTTTCTTCTCAGCAACACATGGAACCTTCTCGAAAATAGATCATATGTTATGCCACAAAACAGCCCTTAGGAAATGCAAAAAACTAGAGATACTGCCTTGTGTTCTATCAGATCATAATGGACTAAGAGTAGAAATCAATGACAAAATAAAAAACAGAAAAGTACTCCAAAACCTGGAGACTAAATAATATGCTATTGAATGAAACATGAATAAGAAAAAACATCAGGGAGGAGATAAAAAAATTCTTAGAGGTCAATGAGAACGATGATACAACATATCAAAATCTCTGGGACACTATGAAAGCGGTATTAAGAGGAAAATTCATTGCATGGAGTGCATCCCGAAAAAGAATGAAAAGTCAACAACTAAATGACCTAACATTACAGTTCAAAGCCCTAGAAAAAGAAGAACAGAATAACAGCAAAAGTAGTAGAAGACAGGAAATAATTAAAATCAGAGCTGAAATCAATGAACTTGAAACAAAAGAAACAATTCAAAAAGTTGACAAAACAAAAAGTTGATTCTTTGAGAAAGTAAACAAAATAGACAAACCCTTAGCCACACTAACAAAGAGAAGGAGAGAGAAGACTCAAATTACTAAAATTCATGATGAAAAAGGAAATATCACAACAGCCACCACAGAGATACATAACATAATGAGAAGCTACTTTGAAAATCTGTATTCCAACAAAATAGAAACTACTGAAGACATTGACAAATTTCTAGAGACATATGCTCCTCCCAAACTGAACCAGGAGTACATACACAATTTAAACAGATCAATATCAAGCAATGAAATAGAAGAAGCCATTAAAAATCTACCATCCAAGAAAAGTCCAGGACCAGATGGATTCTCAGCCAAGTTCTACAAGACCTTCAAAGAAGAACTCATTCCAATACTTCTCAAAGTATTCCAGGAAATGGAAAAGGAGGGTACCCTACCAAACTCATTCTATGAAGCTAATATCACCCTCATACCCAAACCAGGAAAAGACACATCAAGGAAAGAAAATTTTAGACCAATATCCTTGATGAATATAGAAGCAAAGACCCATAACAAAATATTGGCACACTGTATACAAAAACATATTAAGAAAATTGGGCACCACGATCAAGTGGGGTTCATCCCTGGAATGCAAGGATGGTTCAACATTTGTAAATCAATAAACGTAATCCATCATGTCAATAGACTTAAGGATAAGAATCATATGGTCATTTCAATTGACGCAGAAAAAGCGTTCAACAAAATACGACACTTCTTAATGCTCAAAACACTAGAAAAAATAGGGATAGTAGGAACATACCTGAACATTGTAAAGGCTATTTATGCTAAGCCCATGGCCAACATCATTCTTAATGGAGAAAAACTGAAACCATTCCCTTTCAAAACAGGAACAAGACAAGGATGTCCTCTTTCACCACTTCTATTCAACATTGTCCTCGAAACTCTAGCCAGAGCAATTAGGCAGACCAAAGAAATTAAAGGGATACGAATAGGAAAAGAGTAACTTAAGCTGTCACTATTTGCGGATGACATGATTATATATTTAGAGGATCCAAAAACCTCCTCCAGAAAACTTCTAGACCTCAACAATGAATTCAGCAAAATAGCAGGCTATAAAATCAACACGCATAAATCTAAACATTTTTATACACAAGTGACGAAACAGCTGGAAGGGAAATGAGGGAAACAACCCCATTTGCAATAGCCTCGAAAAAAATAAAATACTTGGGAATCATTCTAACCAAAGAGGTAAAAGATCTCTACAATGAAAACTATAAAACCTTGAAGAAAGAAATTGAGGAAGATCTTAGAAGATGGAAAGATCTCCCATGTTCTTGGATAGGCAGAATTAATATTGTCAAAATGGCCATACTACCAAAAGTGCTATACAGATTCAATACAATTCCAATTAAAATCCCAATGATGTACCTTACAGAAATAGAGCAAGCAATCATGAAATTCATCTGGAAAAATAAGAAACCCAGAATAGCTAAAGCAATCCTTAGCAGGAAGAATGAAACAGGGGGCATCACAATACCAGAACTTCAACTATACTACAAAGCAATAGTAACAAAAACGGCATGGTATTGGCACCAAAATAGACAGGTAGATCAATGGTACAGAATAGGGGACACAGACACAAACCCAAATAAATACTATTTTCTCATACTAGACAAAGGTGCCAAAAATATGCAATGGAGAAAAGATAGCCTCTTCAACAAATGGTGCTGGGAAAACTGGAAATCCATATGCAACAGAATGAAACTAAACCCATATCTCTCACCATGCACAAAAATCAACTCACAATGGATCAAGAACCTTGAAATCAGACCAGAGACCCTGCATCTTATAGAAGAAAAAGTAGGTCCAAATCTCCAACTTGTTGGCTTAGGATCAGACTTCCTTAACAGGACTCCCATAGCACAAGAAATAAAAGCAAGAATCAATAACTGGGATAGATTCAAACTAAATAGCTTTCTCTCAGCAAAGGAAACTATCAGCAATGCGAAGAGAGAGCCTACAGAGTAAGAGAATATCTTTATCACTCATACTTCAGATAGAGCACTAATTTCCAGAATATATAAAGAACTCAAAAAACTCTACACGAAGAATACAAATAACCCAATCAACAAATGGGCTAAGGATATGAACAGACACTTCACATAAGAAGATCTATAAGCAATCAACAAACATATGAAAAAATGTTCACCATCTTTAGTAATAAGAGAAATGCAAATCAAAACTACACTAAGATTCCATCTCACCCGAATTAGAATGGGGATTATCAAGAATACAAGCAACAGCAGGTGTTGGAGAGGATGTGGGGAAAAAGTACACTCATACATTGCTGGTGGGGCTGCAAATTAGTGCAGCCACTCTGGAGAGCAGTGTGGAGATTCCTTAGAAAACTTGGAATGGACCTACCATTTGACCCAGCTATCCCACTCCTATACCCAAAGGACTTAAAATCAGCATACTACAGAGATACATCCATAACAATGTTCATAGCTGCTCAATTCACAATAGCCAGATTGTGGAACCAACCTAGATGCCCTTCAACTGATGCATGGATAAAGAAACTGTGGTGTATATATATATATATATATATATATATATATATATATATATATATACATACAATGGAATATTACTCAGCTATAAAGAATAATAAAATTATGGCATTTGCAGGCAAATGGATGAAATTGGAGAATATCATGTTAAGTGAGATAAGCCAATCTCAAAAATCCAAAAGACGAATGATCTCACTGATAAGCAGATGATGACACATAATGGGGGGGTGGGAGGGGGCAAGAATGGAGGAAGGAGGGACTGTGTAGAGGGAAAAGAGAGGTGAGAGGGGTGGGGGGGAAAGGAAAAAATAACAGAATGAATCAAACATCATTACCCTATGTAAATGTATGATTATGCAAATGGTATGCTGTTATTCCATGTACAGAGACAACATGTATCCCATTTGTTTACAATAAAAATAAATTAAAAAAAAAAAACAACACTGAAATACCCCTGAATGCCTCTTAGAAAAGCCAAAATCCAGAATACCAACACCACCAAACTGTGACATCTAGACAATGGAACAGTGCTAACAGGAAATGAGCTATTAAGCCAAGACAAGACAAGTAACCACATCTCACGAAATGAAAGACACCAACTCGAAAGGCTACACAATGCAGAACTCCAGCTACCTGACGTTCAGCAAAGGACAGGCTACAGGGACAATGAAGACGACTGGTTGCTAGGAGAAAAGAGCGGGGAAGAGCATGCGGAGCTCAGGGATCTGTGGGGGACCTTCCTGTGCACTGAGGTTGAACACACAGACATTGTAAATCTGTCCAAATCCACAGATTGTGCAGAACCAAGAGTGAACCTTAATGTAAACCCTCAACTTCGAATGACGATTACATGTCAATTCAGACTCATGAATCACAGTAAATGTTCCACTCTGGCGAGTAATGCTGACCACAAGGGAGCTGTGCACATGTGGGGGCAGGAGACATATGGAAGCCCCTGTACTGTACCTCCGTGCACCTCAATCTGCCCCTACATCTAAGTTATATGTGTGTCCTGTCTATTGTATAATATCATATATATTTGTTGAATGAATGAATGAACCGAGGATGACACCAACCCAAAAATACAGGCTCCTCGCTCCAGCCCGGGGCTGCCATGTCGTCTTGTGGGTGCTGCGTGTGTACCTTTGAGAGTACTAACTGAACCTGTTTCTCCATCCACAGCTGCAGCCTTCTACTCTCATGCTGCTTCCTCTGGAACCTGTGCTGCTGTCCAACCTAAAGTCATACTCGTCTGATCCCGTCCCTTCTGTAGGAGAGATGCTAAGCTGGTGGCTTGATTTCTGGGGCTCCTGGTGGAAAACACCACTTGTTACTTTCACCTGGATAAGTGCTCTGTCTTTCGGTGCATGTGGCTCTACTGTTGCTGTGGACTCTGTTCACAAGCCAGGCAAATGGCATCACAGCACACTCCTACGTGATGCTAAACCCTGGCAGGATCAGGGCCCATCTCAGAATGGGGTGGGATGGTGATGCTGTAAGAACCAGTGACAAGGAGTGGAGTGTGTGGGTTCAGCTTGACGTGACTGGAGCCATCTTGGCACATAACCATGAGTGCCCCTGGCAACCTTGGTTGGCTTCTCTGCACAGGTTTCCAGCTGCTATATACTATAAGGAGGCAAAACCATCACAGTAGTATGTGGAATTCTGCAACAAGACCCTGGTGCCAGAACTCTGCCTGGTTTTGATACTGGCCTGGACAAACCAGGTACATTTTGACTTGGATAAAGTCACTTTTGTCCTGACCACTTTCTAAGCCCCCAACTTCTGAACCAAACCACAGGGATCCACCAGTCTTGCCACTGCCACAGACTACAATTCTGTCAGAAAGTCTCCAACGAACTACACTCTGTGCAGTCCACCTGGTGCTGTAGGTCCTTCTGCTCCAACTTAATCATGGCAAGCTGTGGCTGCTACATCTGTCTTTGCCGGAGGGTAATGGCTGCTCCTTATCTGTGCTTCTGTCCTAATGCCTCTGATCCCCAAGACCTGCCATAAACCACCTTTGAGTCACACAGAAAGCCTATCGGTGAACACACTGTCTGGCGAAGTTAGAAGATCAAAATATTGCTTTTTACTTTGTGAGACCTATGTTTGAAGGCCAAGTAATAGATGATCAAAATAATCAATCATTTACATGTAGTATTAAATCCCTCTGGAGACACAGGATTTTTTGAGAGAAGAAAATATGTGAACACTGGGTGAACTAGGAGGAACTGCCATCAAAGAAAGAAGACCAAGCAAAGGGAGCATTAAAGCAACCACCCGCCTGGGTCCTTGCTAAGAAAAGGTGTTGCAGCAGATTTGAGTAGAAAGCCTACTGGTTTTGCTTTGGGAGGCTCTAAGTATCAGCCCACTCTTTTCAGACATCAGAAGGATCCCATGGTGTTACGCTTGAACTTCTTCCCTTTTATCCTCGCTCGTCCCCGCAGTCTTTGTAACACTCAGAACGACATGGACATTGCATGTGAATATCCATCTTGTCCTCCAGAAGGTACAGGCATATACAAATACAAAAAAGCAAAGAAAACTGAAAACACAGGAAACTGAAGTGCACTAAAGTGCACAGAGGAGTGCCGAGACTTCCGGAGCAGGGGTTGGAGCAGGTCGGCAGGGGATGTGCCATTAGGAGCCGCCTGGAGGAGGGACAGCAGCCCTTGGAGATACTAGTTTGGATGGCTTCCATGTCCCCCACCTGGAAGAGCCCCCCTGCAGTGCACCCACTTGGCTCCACCACCACCACTGACCTTCCTGACCTGGTTCTAAACCAGCTGCTACCGCGCTCCGTACAACGTTTACTGCGCCTCTGCTGCGTGCCAGGCGCTGCTCTGTGTAACAGCACTTGTGCCATATAGGAGGCGGGAGGATCTTCCCTCTATTGCAATTGATTTGAAAGAGATGATATAAAAGGCTACACAGAATCTTCCTGTTTGAAGAACCACTTCAGTTGTAAAATTACAAAACCCTTGCGCCTGGGCTGAATGAGGAGCTAGGTCTCAGCATCCTATCATAATAGCAAGGTGGGCCTCACTGCTGCAGTTGTTGAAGTGCTGTGAAGGCAGAATTTCACAGCAAAATCTGTTATGCATAGAAAGGTGTTCCACCCTCCCTTTCCTTTGCCTGGTCTAGATCTTAGCCAGGAGATCTCTAAGCCTTGGCCTGGAGAGGGAGATGCTATGCAGGAAATCTATACCCTACAGCCTGAGTTCTGGGAGAGTTAACCAACATATTTAAATAAAATGTGCTTTTCTTTCACTGGATCATCCAATGTTTTTATTCTACAATAAGTAAACAGCAAAATTAACACAACATTAAGCAACTCCAGATTGCTCTTCACCAGTGATGTGTGATTGGCTCAGCAGATTTAAGGACTCCCAACAGCCCATGGCCCACCACTGCTGCCCGTCTAGAGGCCAGGCCTCACCAGCAGCAAAGCCATCCTCCCTCTTGCTTCATCCAGCTTTGTTCTTCAAAGGAGCCAGAACGGGATGCTCATGCCTAGTAGGCGACTGAGCATGTGTTGGGTGCAGCTGAGATGCCAGCCTGTCTTAGACGGCACTGCAAACACATCTCAGAAGATATCTCTGCACAGTTCTGGACTCAAGACCACAAAGGTAAAGACGGCAAATCCTTCTCCTTTTTAAAACTTCCCCTAAAGACTGATACTTTGCTCTGTTCCTGTAATATTTTTACCTGGATTTCTTCTCTAAATTCTGAGCACCACAAACAAACAAACAAAATAAGTTATAATATATTAAAAAAAAGAATTGCAAAGCAAGTTTCATGTGTGGTGGTCACGAGCATGGGCTCTACCTTCCTGCTGCCCAGTTTCTGCTCCTGCTCCATTCCTGTCCCACCTGTTAACCTCAAGCAAGTTAGGAAACCTGCCCACACCAAGACTCCCTTCCTGCAAAATGTGAGCGGTATTAGCGCAGACCTCAGTGTTAGGGTCAAAGGCTTGCTCTAAGCCCTGAGAATGACACTGACGTGTGAACTCAGCAAGCTTCTGCCGTCATGTGGATGTGGATCCCTGGGTCTGAGCAATTCTGCTCTCTCTCACAATATCAAAACGTTCAGAGCTGTGCATTTCCACAATCGCGACTGTGCAGCACCGGTATGGTCGGCACTGGGCTGCCGGAGCAGATGTCGCGTGGGATCTCAGCTACGGTGCTGGCTGACTGGCACTCGTGTCTCCTGCCGGAGAGCGTGGACCATGCCCGAGGGACCAGGCTTGCTTCATTCTTCCGTTCACAGCACTGCTCGGGACCGACCCGGACCACTAATGATGATCACTAATGATGATCAATCCTAATTTATGAAACAGTTATTTCTAGATGTGAACGACTCTCTGGTGTCCCCTACAGTGCACACCCACCCGCTCACGGCACACGTGGCTGGACACCGAGGGTTGGGATGGAGAGACACTGCTCTTGTCCTTCACTTCAGAGTATGCGCCGTGGCTCCCCAACTCCTCAGGCAGTTACTGATCAGAAAACAAATCAGGCAACAAATTTAACTGTGCTATTTGTGTTCTAAAACCACAGCACAGATATGGCTGAGGACTTATTTTATAAACTCACAGTTGGCACGTGATGACCAGTAACTAGAATGTGGATTTTAAGCCCAGTGGTGCCCTCCAGAGCTCTGAGGTGAAGCCCTGCAAGCGGCTGAAGGGACCTGCACTGTGTGGAGGAGATGGGCACCTCCTCTTCCTCCGTACACCTCCAGGACCCTGAGCATGGGAAAGCAGGTGGCCTAGTGTCCTGGCATCTCCAGGTTCCCCCTCCATGAATCGTGTCCTACCTTTGTCCCTTGGCTTTTGCTACTTTATCTTCAGTTGCTGGGACGAGAGGTGGAGGCACAGCAACCATCTGATTCCTCCCATCACAGTTCTTCCCACCGGACCATCCCTCCCCTCTTCTAACAGGAACCCCGCAGGCCATCTGCAGGCCAAGTGCAGGGGAGGCAGTATCTCCTCCTCATCTGCAGCCCAGCACCGAGCTGGTGTTCAGCAATCGGTAAACTCACTTTAGCCGACTCCTTAAGAGGAGCTCAGTTTCATGTGAACTTTCTCATCTCCTGTCAACAGCAGGGAGGGTAAGCACACACCCACCACACACACAGATACTCCTGCAGCCACAAGAGTCCAAGTAGCCCATGCAATCATTCTTGCTTCTCATTATTACTGCTCCTGCTTTCATAATGCAGTAGGTCTTTGCACCCGACTCTAGTGGCATTCACTTTTCAGTAGATTTACTGTTAATTGGTAGACATCAGTGTTTCTTAGAGCACAAACTCACCCCACAAAAGGTAATCCTTTGTAATCTCCCACTGTCTGCCACAGTCATTCAGAATGTGGAGCTGATAAAAATCTGCATATTTCACTGAACTGAAATATTTTAACCTGATACTCCCTGTGAACACAGGTAAAGTAGAGAGCAGTATTATTTGAAGCATTGGTTATTCTTCCAGGAACATTGACTTAAGCCTTCTTTCCAAATAAAATTTACATTTACTCCCTGCTCTATCTCACAGATGCCTCAGCCACCAGGGTTACTGTCAGCAATGATCTACCCAACACACAACTACTGGAAGCAAAATGTGAGGTTACTAAGACATCAGCCACCTCTGAACGGCACAGAGGACACTGATGCTGTTGTACAGGGATCGACAGTTCTGGTAACCAGTCCCTGGGTCTGAACTCACCCCCCGCCCTCAGCCAGAGAAGCCAGTGCTGGTTCTGCTGGCGCCTTCCGGCCAACAGAGCTGCTGCTCCAACCAGAACTCCAGAGCTCGGGCTACGAAGGGAGTCGAGGGTGTGGCCTACCCCACACCCCAGCAGAGTGGACTTGTGGCCACATGGTGCAATCTGAGAGGCACCTGGACAAACCACATACAATATAGACTCCTGTCTGTCCAGATTTGATATCTGAAATGCAACAGCTGAAGTCCAAAACTTTCCTGTGTCTTGAAGACATCGGTCTTCACCAGCCCTTTGTCAAAGTGCAATCCCTCCATTGAGCTTCCATGCTAAGTCCTTTTCAAATGAGTTGAGCTTATCACCATATCCTGCTTGGAACTGCGTGAGTATAAGGCACAATGTAAACAGATACAAACTAAGTCCCTAGGTGGTGAAGGGAGACTTGTACCACAAGGAAAGTTGATAGAACAATTGAAAACATCACTACTACTCATTTTCCTCATGACTGGTTTGGAACAAAAGGAAAAATTCTCATTCTTCAACCCTTTTTCCAATCCCACATTCAAATAAAACTTCCACTGAAATTAAAATTTGACCATAGAGTCAACTTGAAATTGTGATCTGATGGTTGTTTCTTAGACCTAGAATAAAAACCCCATATTATTCTACCAATTCTATGTAATGAAAAATTACAGATATAGACATACTTGACTACTCAAACATAAACCCACTTATAGGTATAATGTAGGTATTTTTAGAACAAGAGTTCTCTGTGACTTTTGATCTTGTATTAGAAATGGTACTGGAAAAGTTACAGAGTGAGAGAAATGTGGAAATACTGACAAAAACAGGTTGGTGACAGATACTATTCTTTGGAGATAACAGAACTGTCTAAAAATTTTCAAACCATCATCAATTAAGTCCCCAATGCGTTTCCCAGTACTATATATACCCTATAATTAAATATTTGTAAATGAGTCCAAATTTTAAGGGAACTTGCTATGAAAAGGAACACACGGTGCATCTTTTTTAAAAGTAAACCATCTACTTGTAAGATGACTATTCACCTCTTACATTTTGTAGGATTGGGCTTTCCAGGGCTCTCTTAACTTCTTGTTTCCCAAGTGCTGGGATACCTGTTGTGAAAGGAGAGCCACGTTCTATGCGTTTGCAGAGAACCAGCTCAAAAAGCAAAGAGTTAGCCTGCCCTGTGTGCCAGGAGGTGCTGTGAACTGTGCTAGGCCTTGGGACAGAGAGAGCTTCAGACCTCTGAGTCCAGAACAGCAGGCAAGGGAGCAACCACAGATACTAAAAGAGGTGTGCAGTCACTGGGGAAGGATCAAGAGGCAAACCCACTGCCCTCTGCCTGGGAGCAGAGAGGAGGTACAGTGTTGGGGAGAGTTTCCTAAAGATGGGATCACTCGGAAGACAAGTGGACAGGGTGGACAGCAGGGGACACTGCTCAGGCTGACTCCGATCAGACACTGCACCAGGTGCTAAGTGCAAACACATCACCTAATTAAATCCCACAACCTGGGAGACAGATGTCACCATCCTCATTTCACAGAGAACACAAATGACAGAAGTTAGCTTGTCCAAGATCTTATAACTAGTGAGACAGGCCACACAGACCCAAAGCCCTACTGCCATTCGGTTCCTTAAATTACCCTTCCAACAATGCTCTTTCCACCATAACCCAAACCCTGTATTTTTTTCTTTTTACCTTTTTTTTGCCATTTTCTTTTTATCAGAATCACTTGGCTCAGAATATTTTCTATTATTGTGTATCCATTAAAAAAAAAGAACTGGCACTGAGGGATTGCACATGTAGTCCTAACACTCAAGGAGGTTCACTCGAAAATATGAATCCTCAGAAGCTAGCAGGGCATCGTAACAAAAATATGGGAGTGCAGAGGGGGCTCTGGATTTTTGAGATGTTAAAAAGAGTCTAAAACAATACACACCACTATACAAAATATATCAGGGTAACTACTTAGCATTCCAAGGCACAAGGTTTTTTTTAATTTTTTAAATTTAATTACATGACAATAGAATGTACTCTGATACATCATATACAATGGAATATAATTTCTCATTCTTCTTGTTATACATGATGTAGAATCTCACTGGTCATATAGTTATATATGTACATAGAGTAATAATGTTTCATTCTACTATCCTTGCTATCCCCATACCCCCTCCACTCCCTTCAATCCCTTCTACCTAAAGTAACTCTATTCTTCTCAAGTCTCCCACCATTGTGAATTAGCATCCGAATATCAGAGAAAACATCTGGCTTTGGTTTTGGGGGATTGGCTTATTTTGCTTAGCATGTTCTCCAGCTCCATCTATTTACTGGCAAAAGTCATAATTTCATTCTTAAGGCTGAGTAATATTCCATCGTACATATATATATATATATATACATATATATACACTACACTTTTTTTATCCATTCATCTGTAGGAAGTGTGGGTTGGTTCCATAGTTTAGTTATTATGAATGGAGTTGCTATAAACATTGATGTGGCTGTGTCATTGTAGTATGCTGATTTTAAGACCTTTGGATATAAAGTGAGAAGTAGGATAGCTGGGTCAAATGGTGGTTCTATTCCAGGTTTTCTGAGGAATCTCCATACTGCTTTCCATAGTGGTTGCACCAATTTGCATTCCCACCAGCAATGTGTGAGCATAACTTTTTCCCCACATCCTCGCCGACATTTATTGTCGTCTGTATTCTTGATTATTGCCATTCTGACTGGGGTGAGACGAAATCTTAGAGTAGTTATGATCTGCATTTCTCTAATTCCTGAAGATGGTGAGTATTTTTTCTTATACTCATTGAATGACTGTATTTCTTCTTCTGTGAAGTGTCTGTTCAGTGCCTTAGCCCATTTACTGACTGGGTTATTTGTTTTTTGGGGGATTAAGTTTTTTGAGTTCTTTATATATCCTGGAGATTAATGCCCTCTCTGAGTGAGGTGCATGTAGTAAAGATTTTCTCCCATTCTATCCACTCTCTCTTCACATTATTGTTTCATTGCTGAGAAGAAGCATTTTAGTTTGAATCCATTCCCTTTAATGATTCCTGATTTTACTTCTCGCACTTTAGGAGTCTTGTAAGGAAGTCAGGTTCTAAGTTGACATGGTGAAGATTTGGGTCTATTTTTCTTCTATTAGGTACAGGGTTTCTGTTCTAGTGCCTAAGTCTGTGATCCACTTTGAGTTGAACTTCATGCAGGATGAGAGATAGGGATTTAATTTCATTTTGTTACATGTGGATTTCCAATTTTCCCAGCACCATTTATTGAATAGGCCATCTTTTCCCCAGTGAATATTTTTGGCAGTTTCCATCTAGTATGAGAGAACTGTATTTATGTGGGTTTGTCTCTGTGTCCTCTATTCTGTACCATTGGTCTACCTGTCTATTTTGGTGTCAATATCATGCAGTTTTTGTTATAATGGCTCTGCAGTATAGTTTAAGATTTGATATTGTAATGCCTCCTGCTTCATTTTTCTTGCTAAGGATTGTTTTAACTATTCTGGGTTTTTTATTTTTCCAAAAAATTTCATGATTGCTTTTTCTAGTTCTATGAAGAATATCTACTGGGATTTTAATTGGAATTGCATTAAATCTATATAACACTTTTGGCAGTATGGCCATTTTGACAATATTAATTCTGCCTATCCAGGAACAAGGGAGGTCTTTAGATCTTCTAAGGTCTACTTCAATTTCTTTCTTTAGTGTTCTGTAGTTTTCATTGTAGAGGCTTTCAACTCTTTTGTTAGATTGATTCCCAACTCAGTGACAAATCTACTGAAAGAGAAATTAGAAAAACTACCCCATTCACAATAACTACAAGTTTTTATTTTTTTTAATGGAGGACTCCAAATAATCTGCTCTACACTAAGAAAAAAGGCAACATTTGCTTTGCAACTCTCACAAAGAGCCAGAGCCTGGGAAACCTTCCTCTGGGAGACGCAGAGACAGCGCCAGTGTGCAAGCCATTTCTCTTGACTTAGTCTTTGCCTATAGAATTCTTTCCAGATACTGAATTTTCTTCCCCAAAGCAGAATAGATTGCCCTTTGCAAATGACATACAAGCTGACAACAGACAGAAGAAAAACAACCAGAGAAAACACGAAGAATTTTTTGGAGGGCGTGGAGAGGGGGTGGTGCTGGGCACTGAATCCAGAGCCCAGAACAAGCCAGGAAGCTGTGCTGAGCTACACTCCAGCCCCAGAATTTTAACTAGAGTGAATCTAAATCAGTTTCTTCAAGTGGTAACACTATGCGCTTTACATTTTTGTTACTGCGAAATCAGAGCAGATTTCAGATAAGAGAGTGGCTGTTGACACTTGATATCACAGAAGTCACACTCACTGAGTCAGCAGCACCAGCCTCGTGAAGGGTGCCTGTAACTTCAGTGCTGCTTCTCACACCCAGCAACCAAAAATAAGCCAAGCAAAGCAGGTAACAAAACGTCCACTAAGAAACAAATGATTCTGCTGTCACGTACAACAACTTAGGACAAATATTTAAAAATCTTTAAAAAATAATGCTTGGGAGAAGCAAAAATAAATAAAATTTGAGATTGTTTAAAAAAAAGAAACAAGTGAGGACATGAAGCAACGGTGTAATCATTTGAAAGTCTGAGCTCAGAAAAAAACAATGAGTAGATAAAATTATTCAGAAAAAATTCAGATTGAGTTGAGAAACTTTTAGATAGAGTTTATCTCAACCGAATTTTTTCCTCGAAGATCAAAATCGAGAACAGGTTTAGTAGCTCAGTGGTAGAGTGCTTGCCTAGCAGGCATGCAGCCCTCCCTGGGTTTGATCCCCAGTACCACAAAAAAAAAAAAAAAAAAAAAGGGCAGGTTTGGAACTGCCAGAGACTCTTCACACATCAGATTATCTGTACTCTGAAATCCAAATCGTGGGAACATATGGCAAATCTGATTGCAGAAAAATTCTAATTCACAGAAACCTTAAAACAAGCTCATTATTCACCTATGCTGCACTAACCCGGGGGCAGCTGATTTGTTACCAAAGCTGTTTTCTCATGATTCCCATGTCAATGAATCACCCAAGTAAGTCAGTGTGCTACAGTAACAACCAACCTTGCAAAACCAGCCAGATGGCCCAAAACGCAGAAACTAGCAAAGAATATTCATGAAAATGGCAAAAATTCACACAAATGCCTGTGACCATCTAAAAACTGCAGTTGAAAGAGGAGGGAGGACATCTTGTAAGCCAGCCCCTGAGACATGTGGTTCTTTCACAACATCCAATCGTATGCACAAGATCAGGCTAAATTCAGCTAAGCTTCTGCATCTCCCAAGTTCCGTGTAGGGCAGGACAGGGCAGCAAGAGATCACTTCCAAGAGTTGGTCACCGATGGGCCACTTTTCACTCTCTTATCACTCCCTAGAAGTCAAAGAAGCATATTTCTAAGATGCTCCGTTGCTTGTTCAATAAATGTTTTTTGAGCATCTACCATGGCTAGGCCATGCCATTGTAAAAGAAAATGAGACAGAAGGAGCTCCTCCCCTTACGGCATTTTAAGGACTCCTCACTGTGCAAATGACAATTTTTTTATAGTAGTGACAAGATTTCACATTCAATCCAAACCCTAGTGAGAACCGTGCTTTGAATCCATCATCTCTGAGGATACTTGAAGCAGGCACTTGAAGCACAGGCCTGCTCTGGAGGGTCAGTACACCAGGCTGGGCAGGCCAGGCGAGGCTGAGCCAGCCTGGGAGGGAATGGGTGGAGGTTTGGACTTTTTGATCTGGGCAACAGGGTACTGCTAAAGGTTTGGGGCAGGGTAATGACATAACCAGAGGTATTTTGGGAAAATGACTTTGGGTTAAAAGAGAATGGACCGAAACAGGCAGAAAGCAGCTAGAAGGCTTCACGGGGCTCAACCCTGGAGTCGGGCTGGGGCCCCTTGGCTCTAATCTCAACCAGAATTACGCTACTTTATCTTTGTTGCTCTCGCTTCTTGCCTTCACCCGAAGCTGCCTGTGGTCTTGGAAGCCCCAGAACATCACTTTGACACATCAATTGGAAAAACAAATCTCAAGGCCAGCTCCTATTGCCCGATTCCAGGGGAGGGGACACAGCCCCAAGTCTTGGTGTGAAGAGCAGCACCCACAAACAGGGATGAAAGGAAGACATCAATAGACATGTTGGAAGGTGACCTACCGTAGCCCCTGGATACACTCACCCATTCTACACTTCAAGCAACTCTCACTTTGCTGGCCTGAGAACTTGGGAGGAAAACACCAGTCTTGTCCTGCTGCTGAACCTCCCTGTGTCCCAGGCTTAACTTAAACTGCGCAGCCTGACTTGGAAAGCAAGATCAGTGTAGAGATCTGTCCATTTCCACACAACTCCATTCCAACCAGGAATTCACAAGATGGATGAAAATAATCATAGACTAGGTGAGGGAGACCCAAGATGAAAGAGATTCATCCATTCTTTTTACCACCTGACCTCCTGAAGCCTCCGTGCTGACCAGAGGACCTTGATGACATTTTAAAGCCCAAGGGATTAGAATTAACTCAATAATCCCAGGAGCAATCACCCTAATAAAAGGTCACAAGTCCCTTTAGAAAAAACTTAAAAGAGGAAGGTTTACATTGCATATCTGTAGCAGGGTTGTAAGGTCCTTCCTCAAGAAGATGTGGTCTCTTTCAATTCGAGGACTTTAACATCAATCTCTGGATTGCACAGATAAAAGAACTGGGCAAGAGATCATGGTTACATGCTGTGGAACTCGAAACCATATTTCTGCTCACCAGATTTCTGTTCATCAGCTCAAGAGACTTTCCACTTGTTTAAATTTAGTAACATTCTAATAAGCCCACAATCATGGCTTCATTACCTAGTGACACAGATCCTAACTGGTCAGCACACTATGCACGCCACTACTCTCTTGCTGCCCGTTACCATGATTGTACCAACCTTCTCTCCCATGATTAAGTACTAGCACCCAGCCTCCACGGTTCTGGGATACCATCATCCTGAAATGAGGGAACCAAGTTCAATGGTGCCCTTTCCAGTTGTCCTCCCTAGAAACACCATATACAGTCCCACAGGGATGCTCACGTTCCCCTCACTGACGCATCATCAGCATCTTAATGAGGAGAGCATACTCTGGGCTCTCCCTGAAACCACAGTCAAGGTAAGCCAAGTGCGCAAATAATAGATCTTATTTCCCTAGGCCTTTAGATGTATTCTTCCACATCGTGCCCGGAAACGTAAGATATTGGATCCAAGTTTTAGTAGACAACCAACTAAACATCAGGGCCTTTTCCATGTGCAGGAATGAATGCATTAAATCCAGGGTGTCAAGCAAGAGCACCCATGGTGATAATCCAACAAAACACTCTGTACACTATAGATTAACATTTTGAGAACCCTTTCTCACGTTTTCAGCTTTCTCCGTTCAACATAGATTAGCAAGCTCTTTGTGCATGTGTGTGTAAGCTCAGAACAGAATGAGACACAATTCCATTATGAATTGGGAGGCAATGAAAAATATTTAGGATCTTGAGCTATGGTTCTATGTGTAATCACTTACTAGAAGCATCATAACTACCTGGAAAATCATTAGAAATGCAATTTGGGGAACCCATCTTGCCCTACCTGCTTTGGCTTAAGTAGAGAAACAGAGTCAAAGGCTTCGGAAGACTGGAAAGTTAGGGTAGATTTGTCATTTATCACCCACTCGCCCACATTGAGGGTTCCAGAAGACTGTCTTTCATTGTTACTATGGGAAATCACTCTTCCAAGTAGGCCAGAGGGAGGTGTGGGAACTCAGTCACCAAATGGGAAACCTAAATGCAGGGAGTGTCACTGACCCCACTGCAGCAGAGGCCAAGTGGCAGCACTCAACTTCCAAAGGTCAGGTCATTGTAATGGACAGTAAGGTCACGGCAGCTATCATTCGTGCAGACTCATGGCATTGGCTAACTGGCCATCTACTTCCTACAGGAGAAGGAGGATACTTACTAAGGTCCTAAGTGATCTGTATAAGTGAAAGGTTCTAGGTTGAGTTTACAAGTAGTCTACCCTGAATCATACAGAGTTATAGCCCCTCAGTCAATGCTCACACTTGCCTGGGCTGGATACAAGATATACCATTTCAGGGAAGACGCCCAGTGACCTGCTTCCATTGACCAGGCCTCACCTCCTACAGTTTCCACCAACTCCCCAGATTGCAATCAAGTCATAAAGCCACTGATGGATGAATCCACTGATGAGGTCGGAGCTCTCATGACCCAGTCACTTCCAAAAGCCCTCCTCTGAATATTACCACATGGAGAAGCCAGACTTCATCACATGAGCTTTTGAGAGACACTCAGGGATCCAACCACAACATTACTGTATCTCAAACAACTCTCAACTGCCCCCTTCACAGACGAGTTATTTGTCTATATTATCATCTACTGTCCATTTTTTTCCTGGTTTCTGCTGGATATAGAAGTGGACGTGGTGAGGCTGAATGAGGAGTAAATATTAGTCGTCTGCTACCACAGCATCTTCACCTACACCCACACTTAAAACTCCCTGGTGACCAGATGTAAAAAGAAACCTAAAACTTATCTTCTCCCCCACCCCTCATCTGTTGATGTAGTTTTTCCCCGTCAAATTCATTCATCATATAACCACTGGGATTCTGCTACAGCCTACATCCTACACCCAAAAATCAGGCTCCCTGTAGTAGCAGCGACTCTCCAGACAGTCCTTCCCCCTCTACATTGTAGTCCACCCTTTCACACCCATAAACTCGTTTCTGTTCTAGGTATCTTCAACTGAAGTAATTCTCTAGAAGCCAAATCCAGAAAATTGGGGAAAAAACAACTTGAGCATTCAATCAAGGAAGTTGATATGCAAAAATCTTACTGTTGAGCTTAATTTCAAACTTGTATTATAAAATCATAGAAGTTGGGTTTTGCCTTTGTTTTGTGTATGAATGCGAGAAGCACATCGCTTCAGCAAAGATGCTAATCCCGTATCTGAGTCAGAGTCACAGGTTCTTCCCAAGTCCCGGCACATGGCCTCACATTCCTTGATAGAGCCAAATCTCTAGAGAGGCATCTCCAAACACGGACTGCTCTGCGTAGGAGCTGAGGGGAGGAAGCCAGCAGTTTCCACTGGGAAATTACAGGACAAATATCCTTCATCAAGATTATTATTTTATGAAAAGGTGGTTGTGCACCCTTGTGAGCATTGTAGTGGCTACCAAAATATCCTACCCCCACACCAAGAGCTCCAAGTCCCAGACTCAACCGTGTCTGAAGAAACCAACTGCGAGTGGACTTCACTTGGGGCTTGTGGTTTTCTTAACTCTTAATAAACCTCCTTTCAAGTTCAAGTTTTATACACAGGAAGGCAAACCAAATAGATCTGAGAAGTTGGTAATTATTACCGATTAGATAGAAAGTGTCCCCCAACAACTCACAGATTAAAACCGGAGTTTTGAGATGAAAATTTATCACTTTAGCTGGCAGGTGGGGTCTACGCAAGCAAGCTATGGGAGTCCCAACTAAAAAGCATTACCGTTCTCAAAGCCACGCAGCAGAACCCAACACTCACCCTCCACTTGCTTTATTGCAGATTCTTAGACGAGTAAGTTCTCAAATCAGAGAATTTACCATAGACAAAAACAGAAACAAATCCCGGAGCACACGACACTCACCACTAGACCCTCCGCAGAGAGCGCAGCTAGGGGTTTATATAGTACTTGGCTCACTGCTATTGGTCTAAACTTATGCTAATTAGGGTTTGAAAGAAGTACCAATGCTATTGGTCCAAACTTATGCTAATTAGGGTTGCAAGCGCTAACGCTATTGGTCCAAACCATGCTGGGTTGCAAGCGCTAACGCTATTGGTCCACTCTGGAGTCCCAACTTCCATTTAGCTCTACCGCACTTCCAATTTCTCCTGGCAGGTCAGGAAGTGGGAGGTTGAAGGTCTTGGTCTGCGCTCCAAGTTTCCGGGGCTACTGTGGAGCGGGCTTCAGCGGCAGGCGTCCACACAGCGCCCTGGCCACCGAAGGGTGACAGGTTGGCACACCTTGGCTGGTAGCGCCTAGGGCCTGCCACCTGCATGGCGGGCTGCACAGAGCTTCGGACCAGGCCTGACAGCCCTCCAACCCACGAGAGCCCGCTCCCGCCCCGCTCCGCCCCGCTCCCGCCCCGCTCCCGCCCCGCTCCCGCCCCGCTCCCGCCCCGCTCCCGCCCAGCTCCCGCCGCGCTCCGCCCAGCTCCCGCCCTGCAGCCCTTCTGGACGGGGCAGTCTGCTGACCGCGCGGCTTGGCAGGCCGGAGAGTGTCAGCGTCAGATGATGCAGGAATGTTCAGATGCGAAGCGATTAGATCAGTGGCGATGTGACCTAATCAGTGGGTTAATCCTGCGGATATGGATTAACGGGGTGGTAACTACAGGCAGGGCGAGTGCGCCTGGAGGAGGTAGGTCCCGGGATGTATGTTTTGGGGTGTATGTTTTGTCATAGTTAAATCGCCAAAAGTACAGGACAAAGAAAGAACGTTAAAACCTGTTAGCAAAGTACCACTTAGAGGAAACTCCGTCAGATCTCCCAGCAGAAACCCTCAAAGACAGGAGAGCATGAAACGAGGTTTCAAGATCTGAAAGGGGGAGATTGACCGTGGAAGACTTCAGGCCGGCGGCAGGTCCCGTTACTCCATGGCTCAGGACTCAAACAGCAGGAGTAGTGCTGCTCAGCGAGCTGCATTTGCTACCCCGCCAAGGTTTTGCTCCCGTTTTTATGAGTCTCCTTGGGAATGTTTGGTCCTGAGGGACCTTCAATGCAGTTCACAGAGAGGCGCATTAATATTGCTAAAATGACCACACTGCCTAAGGCAATCTACAGATTCAATGTTACCCATCGAAGTATTAATGACATTCTTCACAAAACTAGGGAAAAAATGACATTAATATAGAACTACAAAAGACCCCAAGTAGCCAAAACAACCTTGAGCAAAAAGAACAAAGTTAGAGGCATCACAATACCTGATTTCAAGACATACAGGGCCATTGTAACAAAAATGACATGGTATTGCCACAAAAACAGACACATAAGCAAAGGGAACAGAACACAGGACCCAGAAATAAATCCACACATCTTTAGCCAAGTGATTCTTGACAGAGGTTCCAAAAATATACATTGGGGAAAGGACAGTCTCTCTGACAAGTGGTGCTGGGGGAAGCTGGGTGTCCTGTGTAGAAGACAAACTGTATCCTTCCCTCTCTTGCCCTGTGCAAAAATCAACTCAAAATAGATCAAAGACTTTACTGTAATATCAGCAGCTTTGAAACTACTAGAATAAAATACCAAGGAATTCACACAGGGAAACACCAAAATATCAGTACAGGCAACAATTCCCTGGATGGGATTCCCAAAGTACCAGAAGCAAAAGCAAGACTGGATGGTCAGATGGTGGATCAGTGGGAAAGGGCTCCTTTGAGCTCCAGTCTGGCTCCAGTCCTCGGCACCGTTCTAGTAAATTTCTGGCTTGCATAGAGTTTCACACTTCAGATGAGAACAGTGGACAGATTCCAGCCCGGAATAGTAGTACCCTAGAGGATGAACCTGGCCGTGAGAAGTTGTTGGATTCCTTCTCAGTTCATACCACTACAACAACCAATATAATGATTTCTTTTATATAAAAGACAGCCCATCTCAAAATTTCTCCCTTTATAACCATGTAAATCCAAGGTTCTGCCTTTGGGAATTTAATAATGGATGTTTTCTATTTAGCTTTTTCCTTTAAAATTTAAGAGATGATTTCCAGCCTTGATTTGTTTTGTTGTATACTGATTTGCTATTAATATTTAAACATATTCTTAAGAGGCTATCCCTAATGAGTAATATTTTTTATAAAACAAATTACCCACTATCTTTTTATTTCATAAAGCGTACCAATTACATAATTTATCTGGGATGAAGTAAAAAAAAAAAAAACTAGTAAATAGCAACATTTCTACACTTATTCTAAATATCAGTGGTTCTTAACCCCATTTAAACCCTTAAAATTCTCAAAGACCTCAAAATAACCCTTCTTTAAGTAAGTTAAGTCTATTGGTATTTATTCAATTAGAAATTAAGACATTTTTAAGATATTTATTTACAGTATTTATTCATTTAAAATAATATGCACATTAATGTAAATAAAATATTTTTAAAATAATTATCTGTTCAGAACAAGGAAGTTTTGATGAAAAGAGTGGTATCGTTTTGCATTTTTAAAAGCTAATGTCTGGCTTGATAGAAGACAGCTGGATTATAACATCTGTTTATGCATTTAATCTTTTACTTACATTATTTTGATTGAAGTTTATGAAGGAAAATCAACCTCACTTGGATGTGGATGGAAACAGGGATCATATGTTAATTGTCACTGCAGGTAATTGTGGATAGTCCCATTTGATTTTAAAACAAAACTTGGTAAGCTGCAATAAAACTGTATTGATGAATTATTTTCTGGTCTATTACACTGAAATCTGTTGCCCTGACTGGCCCTTTTGTACACGTGTCTCAGTTGTTTTGTAACATCATGCATTGGTGGTTCAGAAGGATTAGTTTCCCAAGTTGCACAGATTCTCCAAATTTGGCCTTCAACCATTACACAATATCAGAGAATCACACTTCTCATCAGAAAGGCTGTTAAGTATTAGGAAACTATCAAGCTTATGGTGCATATTCAAGTTTCCCCATACTCTAACGCTCTAATGCTATCTTCAATGGCAGACGCTGCCGCTGTTTTCCTTGAAGTGACAGGCCACTCCTCCATTGTTCAGAAACTGTCTGCCAAACACCCAGGCAGAGCAAGCACAGTTTGTGCAACGATCTTTTCAAAGAGCTGTTCCTGAAGAGAGCCCCTAATTCAGCTTACAACCTGAACAGCGCAGTGACCACAGCACCCTTGGGCATCATATTTAGGCTGTCCCGAGGCACCTGCATGTCTTGCTTCTGTGCCAGTAGTGTGAACGTCAACAGGCTGAACACAGCAAATAAAGATGGCAGCACCACAGGCTAGTTCTCCCGTCAGACTCTGAAGGGCGTCATGGACCTGCCATCTGTGGGCTGGACCTTGAGGATTGCTGCTGTGCCCATGTGCTGTTCAGCTATGACTTCTGAGGCTCGAGTTTGAAGCACACTGAACTTCAGCAGCTGGCTTAGAAAGGGTGGAGAAGGGGCAGGAAAACCACGCCAACAAACAGCCCGTCGACAAAGTGAATCCCAGCATCAGCAGGAACTGAAAGACCATGTCCGCGTGGCAGTGATCGTGTTTTAGGGGGTCACAGCCACCAGCTAGGGTACAGAGATAACATGCTCACTTTGGGGAGTCCATCTGGGAAAGCTAAACGAGACGTAAGTCTCCACCTGGATGGCTCCTGCAGCCCGACAGCATAGTAAATTGAGGCGTGGGAGACAGCACCCTGCCAGAGGGAGGGGCAGCAACAAGCGTCCAGAGGGAGGGGCAGCAACAAGCGTCATCGTCAGGGCAACCGAACCAGAAGTAGACTGGTCTCGGTAACGACAGCCCAGCAATGACTCAGCTCCTGTAGGGACTGAAATCAACCCCTCCCCATGCCTAGAATGCGAGACCCCCTGGGGAGAGACGCCATCTGCTCCGGCTCCTCCAGGCCTTTGTATGCGATGCCCAGCACCTATACAGATGGACCACTAAGAAAATTACCTGAAGATCAAGAGTAAACACGAACAACAGGAGAAGACCAGGGGAAAATCCTGGTTGGAGGTGGGAGCAAGGACTTTAAGCAGCTGATGTAAATTCAGAGGAGAAATGGAAGGAGTGAGTGCACAGATGGCTCCAATGGAGAGTTGGATTCATCTGAAAACGTCAAATGGGCATTCATTCTACAACTGACAGATTCAGTGCCCCGTAGGAGCCCAGCAGAAAGACTGAGCAGGCTGGAAGCAGCAATAGGATTTGTAACTCGGTAGGCCAGTCAGAACACTGGAACCGGATCACAGAAACCAACAGAATGCAAAGGAGAACCGAACACAGAAAGCACGTGGAAGGCAGGCAAATGACATGGCATGGGCCCAGTTAGAGAAAGAGGCCAAGAACAAGGTGGCACCCCCGCGAGGAGCCCCCCACCAACCTCCCCGAGAAGCCCCCCTCAGTACTGCCGCAGGGCAACTCCTGGGCCTCGGAGGGGACAAGCTGGAGCCACGGCATGCGTGCGTCGTGAACCTGAGCACAGGATGTTGGGTGGGCACGAATCCTCATCTATCCGTCCACCTCTACCTCACTGCCTAGTCAGCTACTATCTGTCATACCAGGGTCTGATGTTTTAAAGAAACTGTATTTTGAAAAAGTTACATAAATAGTACTCATTTTACTTGAATGGAAATGCTTTACTTTTAAAATTAGAAAAGGTTTTCAAATCTGAGAGCAGAGTATTAAAAAATCAGCTCAGTGTAAATCTGTTAGTATGATCCAGATATAAAATTTCTGGGAGTTTTAGAGACTTGAAGGTGAAAATTTTGAGAGAGGAACATTACAAAAATTAAGAGGAAAATTATATCATGACATTACTATTGCTATAGTGCTATTCTTTGAGTTCAGAAATTTATAATGGATTATGTGTCCCTTAATACATTCATTACATTTACTTGGATGTGATACAGAGTCCAGCTGCTGGCAGAACAGGGCGCCTACTGGTCACTGCCAAGGGAAGACATAAGCTCCTCTAGGGACCAGTTGGTTGTGACGCTGAGTGAAGCATCATGGGAAGGCTGGGACATCCGGGGGCAGGGTGAATCTCCCTGACTCCTGCCTCCTGGAAAACATGTCAGAACAGTTCATGATCATGAACAAAGATCCATTCACTGAAAAACTGGGGAGACAAGGAAGGACATGGGGCTCGGTGACACGGATGTAAACAGCAGGTAATCCAAACCCTGTTTGCATTTGTCTTAGAATTTCCCTGGTAGCCCTACTTTGTTATTGTTTAGCTTTGGCAAGTAAGGGAACTGGCTTGCATCGCCTCTGAGTTTTACACCCACAGGCACACAGCAACCCCAGCGGGAACAGGGACGGAATGGCAGTTCCATTGGGTGGGATCTCAGGAAAGGTACAGTGCAGGCTGCTGCCCTCCAATCCCTATACTCAACCAAGTTATTTAAATGAAACATTTTTCAGAAGAAAGGAAAATTTTTCTGACTGTATCTACATTATTGCATGTGTATTTTTAGTCCAATTAATAGACTGGAAGGGTCTTCAAACTTCAGCAAACCCTGGGATAAAGAATAGCTCAGAATCAGAACAACTAAGCTGAACTCTTGCCTTCTAAACTTCAAATCGCTGCAACTGGGCCTCCAGCCCGTTCCACTTTGAATCCCTAAGCATTTTAAGTCTCCACGTGCCGAGCACCGGGCTGGCTTCACTGGGACTCAAATGAAGTCCGTTGCATAATCCAGAGTCCTAAGGATTGATCCTCTCCTTGGAAAATCAAAATACTGTTTCCTAAAATAGACAGTAAAATAGACCATAAAGTGCCAAGACGCATAATGATGATGATAAAGAGAAGCTGATTTTAGGTGAAGCTCAAAAGAAGGACAGGGTTTTCATAAAAGAAGAGTGAGGAAAAGCCAACCATTTCTCTCGCTGTTCGTATCTCGTCACCATCTGAAGGCGTAAATGAGAAACCACATCGGCGAGACTGGACCGTTTAGAGAGCGACGGGCAAGAGGAGTGAAGGGCTGGGACTGCCCTAGTGCCCACACCAAGGCAGCGTCGTCAGGAGATGTGGACGCAGCGCTGGACCTTGCACAGCCCCCAGTGGTACATCGGTACTGCCCCCTGTGCAGCTAGGAAACCAGTTTGCCCAAAGTCATGCAGCCACCAAGGAACGGCGGGACCGGATCTGAGGTGACCGGGTCTTTCGGGCCGTAAAGCTACCTGTGTTGCACAGGCCGCTGCACAGCTGCAAGAGGCTCGCCAGGCCGAGCCCGAGGAATCACAGTTCTCTCTGCCGCTCGCCCGGGCCTCTGGACAGCTCAGCCAGCACCGAGGGCTGCACACCCTCTCTGCTGCCCTTCACCTCCTGTGGAAGCCTGTGCACTCACTGTGGTCAGCTCGGGTGCTCCTGACCCTGGCTGTCATGGCCAGAGTGGAAGCCCTTCGGGGCGTAGCGTTTAGTCACCTGCTGCTTACAGGATGGCATAAGAGAGAGCCGAGTTCTGGTGAACAAACTAGATTCTTGCACTAATGTACGATACGGAAGAAAGAAGAAACCACAGCAGCTGATAACTGAAAACGTTTGGCCTGATCTCTTGGTGGACACATCTCCTTGGCCAAACAATTGCTAGTAATAATTTACCAGAAGTTTTTTGGCAAATGCAGAATAATCTGAGCACATTTTGCCTAACTACACCATTATGTCACCACCCAGTGGTTAAGTGTAAACTAACTTTCCAAATCAACATGGTGTAACAACAAGATGATGTGCCGAGGTCCGTCCTTCCACGTCAGTTTAGGTTGAGATGTGCTAGCCCGCCCGTTCCGCTCCACTTACACCACTCAGAGCCTTCTCCAAACTCTTTCAGACTTCTCCCACAATCAGCTCCCAAAGCTTCTGAACCACACGGTCAGGTTAGTGAGGGCCACAACCCCCACTTGCCAGGACCAGTTTCTCTGTTGGTTGACTTTTCATTGCTGTGACCAAAATGCCTAACAAGAACAATTAGAGGAGGAAAAGTTCGTTTTTGGTCCATGATTCAGAGGGTCAGTCCATGGTCAGCTGAGCTGCTGGAAGGGAGCAGGTCCTTGAGGGCGTGCCCCTGGGGACTCTGTCTTGCCTGGCCCCATGCCCGCCCCCTCCCTCCCCGCTCTCCCTCCCCCTCCTGGCTGCCATGAGCTGAACAGCTTACCTCCACCAGGCCCTTGTGCCATCAGGCTTCGCTCTGCCTCCTGGCCTGCCGGACCCCAAAGCAGGGGAGCCAGCACACCGTGAGCTGAAGCCTCTGAAACTGGGCACCAGGCGAGTCCTTCCTCCCTCAGCCGTTCTGCTCAGGCATTTGCCACAGCTACAGGAAGCGACTAACACAACAGTACATGAATTATATCTCAACAAACTTCTTTTCAGAAACCTGTTCAGAAGGGCTGGGGTCAGTGATGACACAGAGCTAAGAAAACAATGACAATCTTAAGGAACACCTCTAGGTTGTCACGCCCCTAACGGCTTTAGTGGAATTAAATCGTATTATCTTCTCTCCTCAGCTTTGAACTACTACATAAGTCATCTTATTTCCTTGCCTAGCAAACAGACCCATTCTTTAAATAAATATCCAGTACCTGATTATTTGAGTTGGGTGCTGATCACGTACTAGCCCACGAAGGTCAACTGTTAGGTTGCCAGGGATTTTGACCAGCAGTTGTTAAACACAGCCATTCTCAAAAATTAAATTGAAATCAAGTACGTGAAACGCAGAGGTGATAAATACCCCCAATATACCTCTTCCTGATCGTTTTACTGCTGTTACCTGTGCTCTTGCGTGTGTGGGTATCTCCTGGAGAGAAGGTAGTCCTGCGAGAGGGTTGGGAGAGGTAAGGGAGGCAAGAAGGGGGGAGGGGGCTGCTGTCCTCGCCGCGGCTGGTGGGTGTCCAGCCCCAGAGCGTCCCCACAGGCTGCTGTGTGCTAGGCGCCTGCAGCCTTCTGGCTGGCCACACAAGATACTGCACAGCACCAGCCAGGAAAGCCCTGTCCACAACGGGCTCAGCATTCCCGGGAGACAAGTTCCCCTCTGTCATTTCCGCTTTGTCTTTTATTTCTCCTCCCAAGATAACGTTTGGCGGCCCCTGAGAATCTGCTGGTTCGTCCATCATCCACAGATGCCATGTGCCGGCCAGCGTCTCTCTCCAGTGACAGCAAGGACGCTCTAGCAGAAGCAGTCAGCCAGCACTGCTTCCTTTTGGTAAGCCCATGGTTCTGACAGGCGCAGTCATGGATCACAGGTGTGTGATGACGTCGTAGGCCATTTTGATCAGGTGACGATGGTGTCTTTAGGCTTTCATCAGGTAGATGTTCTGAAGTTTCCGTAAGTTACAAATGCAGTTGTTCGCCTGATGGCCTCTTTCTCTGAGCGGCTTTTGAAACGTCCTTTTGGTCTCACCCACGTTACTTTCCCCTTCGGATCACAAATCACGGATCCCTTTCCCAGGCCTTTGAAGGCGGAGGTGTATTTCTTGACCCTTCTTTCTGCTTATTTCAACTGTGCACCCGAGTCTGCGTCAAAGCACCTGCTCAGAGGGGCTGCCCCCTCGGCTCAGCCCTGCCTGAGCATGTGTGGGGAGAGGGTGCAGCAGGAAAGGAGGGGTCTTGCCCTCTGCTTTGTTTGGGGCTCATGAACTCGGCATAGAGGCCCCTCCTCTGTGGGAGGGGTGTCTTGCCCTTGGTGCTTATGGAGTTAAGTAGGCAATCGTCTTCAAGGGCAAGTTCACTGATGTCCATAATCAGTATATGTCAGAAAATGGAAAAGTGAAAAATTCAGAACTAACTATATAAAACATCTAATAAAATGTCATGAAGTGGGCTGCAGATTGAACCTGGGTACTTCATAACTGAGCTACATCCCCAGGCCTTTTCTATTTTTATTTTTGGACAGCCTGGGTAAGTGGTCCAGGCTGGCCTTGAACTTGCACTCCACCTGCCTCAGCCTCTGTGTCGCTAGGATCACAGGTGTGTACCACACCTGGCGTTCTAGCCAAGCATTTCTGATGCCCACTGTGTCTTTCCCTCCTCGGCCTTCCTTGTCTCTTCTCCACTCAGTGTCCATGTGTTCCACACACTGTGGGAGCCACCTGGCACACGTGCCATACTGGAATTTTCTCGGGAGGGGAAGCGAGGCTAGAGAGCTCATGGATCAGTAGCTGAGTTGGTAGT
Organism: Sciurus carolinensis; assembly: GCF_902686445.1. Lineage (NCBI taxonomy): Eukaryota > Metazoa > Chordata > Mammalia > Rodentia > Sciuridae > Sciurus > Sciurus carolinensis. The sequence goes on along the minus strand of NC_062224.1, from coordinate 115,845,400 downwards.
ATGCCCGTGATGTGCCTGGCTCTAAAGCCCAGGCTCCTTTTGCAATACGAGTAATATGCAGTTTTTACAAATACGATTCTTATTATTTCTAATAATCCCACCTCAATTATCAATATCCTCACAGTACTTTTTCCAGTAGGGCTACAGAGAGCAAGAGGGAGTTGAATTCCCCCAGGACTGGCTTCCTAGCTCACTGCCAAGGTTACCTCCGCCCTACATCCCGTGCAGAGCACCTGCCCTGCCCGGAGTGCCCAGCAGGGGGAGCTCGGCCTCCAGCCTTCCTCCCCGCGGGCCTGTGCATTTAGGTCCAGGTGCTTTCCATTCTTTGGCTTTCAAAGCACATTTCCCAGATTCAGAAAATCTGAGGAGGGAAGGAGAAGACGGGATAAACATTCGAGAGGAAAGCATCACAGTCACTTGGGCGTGGTGTGGAAAACAGAGTTTGAGAAAGAGGCAAGGTGCCTTGGTGGGGCTGGACACCTGGATTTAGTTTCTCCTCTACCTTTTATTTGGTATTATCCTGAAAAAGTCACTCAGTCCACCTGAACCTCAGTTTTCTCATCTGTAAAACAGTAAAAATAGTAGCCCTCCTGCCAATGTCCTGGGATTATTGCAGGGATCAAATAAGGTAACGAGTGAAAGTACTCTGAGAATCAAGCCTGCCTGCATGAGGCCAGGTCACCAGGCAGCCAAGGAGGGCTGCACCCAGGTACACTGTGCTCCCCCAACCAGGCCAGGCTCAAGAGCCTACTGTGTGTGAGCGAAGCCAGGAGGATTCACCCACCGTCTGCGCTGCTGAGTCACCCCAGGTGGAACCAATGGAGTGCCATTTTCAATAAGAGAAAAAGAAAAAATAACTGTCTTTGGAAATGAATAAACAGTCCTGACACCAACTGCAAGGAGATGCTCTTTCCTATTTTAAGTCTCATTTTCCTTTCAGTAAAAATTGAAATAACAACGTCGACTATGAAGCACAGGGTACATGAGGTGTAGAGCCTTCTTAGTCCCTTGCTTTTGCTCTGGTAGTTCATCACTCATTGAGTGAGGAGAACCCAGATCCAAGCCATCGAGGGTGGAGCCACAACCCTGTGGTTCTAACAGAACTAGTTAACGGCACATTAATTCCCCCCACTAACATGAATTTCTGGGTATGATAGTAAATTGCGCATTCCGTGACACAAAAATGTCTTTAAAATATTAATAATAAATTAGAAGAGTCTATAGTCTTAGGCTTAGCATCACTCACAATTATCTAGAAATCTTGGTTTCAAATAAGCTGCCTAATTGTTTAGCAATGCTCCTCTTGTAACTTTTAAATTAAGTGTTCTGAATTTTGCATTGAAAATAAAGTCACACTTTTTTATAATTGGAAATCGTTTCTTTAAAAAAAATTCTAAATGAATAAATGGAATCACTTTAACCTTTAGTCTATTCTGAAAAAGCACCAAATGTAGGTTTTCAACAAACATGGGCTTGGGGTGCCATCTAGTGCTGAACCAGTGCTACTACACCAGCTGCAGACTCCAGGAAATCTGGTCCTAAGATGCCATCTAGTGCTGGAAAAAAGCAGCAGTGACCACAGGCTCAGAGAAGAAACTCCTGCTCCACCTTCCGAGACAGGTGCAAAGCCAGACTGCAAAGACTGGAGTAAACATCTGCTACTACAATGCACGAACACCACTGTTACCAACAAGAATCGAGAGCCTTTTGGGCAGTAATATGCTACTCCCAGGCCAGCCTGAGCAGTGTTCCCAAAGAGTGGGGCCCTCAGTGGGTCACGGCAACCTCCACCTGCTGCCACATCCTGGAACCTGCCTGCTGGGCTCCTTTTCTGGGGCTTTATCTCCTGGATCAGCACTGCCTTATACCCCAGCTACTTCCCGCCCCTAACGAGGCTGGTTGAATCTCAGAAGGAACAGGCCACAAATCAGGCAGGCATTATTCAAGAAGACTTGTGGCCACAGGGTTAAAAGTGTGGCCTCACCATTTGGCAGAAAATAAGAAGGTTGTCACCAATTCCAGTGTTGAAAGTAGACACCTTCCAGCTTTCAACTTCACACTGAGTACAGTAAATCACCTCGCTGTGAAGGACAGCTGGAGAAGAAAACTAATAGTGTTAATAAGAGTGCTCATGATAAAAGACTGTGAACAAGGGCTTGCATTTCCCTTCCCAAGTGTCAAAAGAACCGTGGAACAAATCACACCACTAGAAGATTTCATGATCGGATTGACTTTCCAAAAGTGAAGCCATCTCGCCAGGCTGTTTGCAGGAGATCTGCATATTACTGTCTTTATCATGAACCCAGCTGTGAGGGAATACATGCAACCCACAAGCTGAATAAGGTCCAGGTCTGGCTTACCACCCTTGAATGAGATTTCAGAGGAAAACCTCCATTCTGAGCTGTCTCCTATGGCTCTTTGAGAAGAGTCACATTGATAAAGCTCTTGGAGGAGAAGGTACCTTGTGCTGTTTCAAAGGATACAGCCAGGCGCAGTGGCACATGCCTGTAATCCCAGCAACTCAGGAAGCTGAGGCAGGAGGATGGCAAGTTCAAGACCAGCCTCAGAAAATCAGTAAGGCCCTAAGCAACTTAATAAGACCCTGTCTTGGGGATGCAGCTCAGTGGTAGAGCATCCCTGGGTTCAACCCCTAGTACAAAATAAAGAAAGAAAGAACATACAGGGACTAGGGATGTGGCTCAATGGTAGAGTGTTTGCCTAGCATGCATGAGGCCCTGGGTTCAATTCCCAGAATTGCAAAAAGCAAATCAAAACAATCTAAAATATCACAAGGAATGGAGTGCAAGTGTAGAGATTTTTACTAGTTTCTGTCTTTTTCTATCTTTACCATCAATGTTGCTACCATTTTAAAATTGTCGTGATCAAAAGTTGTCCCTTGTAAGCCTCATAGTAATCACAAGTTAAAAACCTATAATAATAGACTCACCAAAAACAATAAGCAAAGAACCAAAGCACGATACTAAAGAAAATGATTCAGTCACAAATGAACACTACAGGAGATGGACAAAGAAAGAAAAGAACTATAAAAAAACCCTACAAAACAATAATAAAATGATGCTAATTATATGTTACCCATCAATAATTACCTTAAATATAAATGAATTAAAGTCTCCAAATTAAAAGATATAGCGATGAATAGATTTTTTAAACATAAGACTCAACTATATGTTGTTGACGAGAAACTTCATTTTTAAGAATCAGAAAAAGACATCCATATGAACATAATCCAAAGCAAAGCAGAAGTAGACAGATCACATCAGATAAAACAGACTTTACGTCACAGACATTAAAAGGTCTCAAAGAAGATCCCGCTGCTGGAAAGACGTCCCTGCTGGCCCTGCATCACCTGTGGGGCAGGGGAGCCATGAAGGGGCCATGCCGCTCGGTCCCCAGCTGCTCTCCAGCCTGGCCAGCCAGGGGGAGGCAGGGAAAGCAGGACCTTGCCAGAGTCCATCTCTGCCCTTCTAACACGACTTCCCCGGGAAGCACCCGCACTCTGACAAGGGAGGAGCTGGGAAGTTACTGCCCCCGGTCACATGAAAGGAAAAGGCCAAACCCTGAGGACGGGCAAGACTCAGGCCCTCCAGGAACCAAGGCTGCAGGTCAAAAGGACTCCCCACACCCACAGAGAGGAGCAGCACAGAATCACCATCACGGGGTCGGCTGGGAGCCAGCAGAGCTGGAGCCTGGGGGGCCCCATAGGGCGCCTGACCAAGCTCTGAAGACCAAGCCCAGACCAGCTGGAACCAGACGCCAGGGGCCTGTGTTGGTCAGTTCTTCATCTCTGTGACAAATTACCAGAGAAAAGTCAACTTCAAGGAGGAAATATTGATTTTGGCTCCTGGTCTCTGGTTTCAGTCCCTGGTCACTTGACGCTTGTTCCTGGGTCTGTGGTGAGCCAGAGCCCTGTGGCGGACAGGGTGTGCGGGGCAAAGCAGGCTCCTGGAGACCAGGAGGCAGAAAGGGTCCAGGAAGCAGCAAGCAGCAAGTGAGCCAGGATCCACGACGAAATGTACCTGCGAGGTCACAGCCCCAGTGACCCACCCTTCCAACCTGGCCCCACCTCCCAAAGTTTCCATCGCCTCCAAATAGTGCCCCAGCTGACACAAGAGCCCTGGGAGGACGGTCCAGACCCAAACTGAAGCAGCACTCCCACACGTCCCTGAGATTCCCCTCCAGGAACCCCTCCAGGTTCTCAGGGGAAAGAGCAGAGAAAACTCCCCGTGTGCCTCTAGCAACAGGAAAGGGACACACAACCACTGAGAAGGTCACCCAGAGCCATCTTCTTAACTAAAGTCTGCCCGAGGGGACCAATTCCGTCAGAACCTAACCAGCCTGGGCTTTCCAGAGTCTGACAGACGGGGAAGGGAAAGACCCACCCCATCCTTGAGGAGGGGGCTGAAGCTCCTTCGAAGGTCACTGCCCAGGGTCACCAGCCTGCTAGGACTGGGGCCTGATCACAGGACTACAGAAGGCCTTCCCTCTCTCCATCCTCAGGCTCCTGTGTCGTCTCAGGGGCTTTCTCAAAGAACTGCAAGCCTCGATTTAGGAGAGTCTGTATTGGCCAAATACAGTTATATCATGTGCACGCACCAGTATGTAACGACAAATCCCAACACTGTCTATGATATAACGCACAATAAAAAAAGGAGGAAAAACACACCAAAAAAAGTCTCTTGAGACACGGAAGACAACAGAGGAGACAGAGGCAAAGGCAGAAGGGGGAGCCCCGGCTCCGACCCCACAGCTACAGCCAGCAGCCAATCCCACCCAACACGCCTGCACTGCACATGGAAGGCCTGGGCTCCTCACCTGAGAGACAGCGAAAAATAAAGGCAAGAAGCAGATGGAGAGAAAAGGCAAGTATCAGAACCAGACCCAGACTGGCGGGGATCTGGGGTCATCCGATCTGGGAGTAGAAATAGCCATGAGAGCCATGTGCTCAGGGCTCTGAAGGCAAAAGTGAGCCACGTGCAAGAAGAGGAGGCGATGTCCCGAGAGGGGCCTCCGAGAAAGAAGTTCTGACACTGCGGTACCGTCACGGAAGTCGAGAACTCTACAGGCCCATCGCCGACTGCGCCTCTGTGCCTGAGGTAGGTCAGCAAAATTTCCAAATGGAAAAGCCAAACAAAACAGGGTAAAAAACAGAACAGCTAGGAAGCTGCAAAAAAGAACAATATCCAAAGGAGCGGAGAGAGAAAGGAGCAGAAGCATCTGAGGTGACAACTACAGGGGCTTTTCCTAAGTCAATGGCCAACATCAACCCCGCTGCAGATCCAGCACTCAGAGAACAGCGAGCAGAAAGAATGCCAAAGAAGCCCCACCTGGGACGTCATCTCTGTGGGTTTATCGATGTGCCTACCTGACTGGGCTCAGGGACACGCAGCTGGTAACACCATCTCCGGGTGTGGCTGTCGGCGTGTAAAGGCATGGACGTGAGGTGAGGTGTCCCTCAAAAGCTCACTTGAGACAATGCAGGAAGGTTCAGAGAAGTGATCGGGTTGAGAGAGTCTTAACCTAGTCAGTGAATTAATTTCTGATGGGATTAACTGCGTGCTGACTGAGGCAGGTGGGGTGTGGCTGGAGGGAGTGGTAATTAGTATCTGGAGAGTGGAACCTCTGCTTCCTGATACCATGTGAGCTGCTTCCCTCTGCCACACACTCCACCATGATGTTCAGCCTCACCTCGAGCCCAAGGAATAGAGCCAGCCTTCTATGGACTAAGAACTCTGAGGACTTGAGCCCTCAAATAAACTTTTCCTCCTCTACAATTGTTCTGGTCAGATCCTTTAGTCAGAGCAGCAAAAAGCTGACTAAAACAGAGGGGTTCTAGAAGAGAGGATTCCCTTCACAACCACAGATGTGGGAGGCCATCATGAGACACGGAGGCCCTGATCAGACTTTGTCATTTACACAAGCGCGTGTGCACACATGAACACGTGCACTTTGATTTTCAGACCTTAAGTCTTGGACTGAATTGTATCACCAGCTTTCCTGGTTCCCTGGCTTGTGGACAACATATCGTGGGACTTCCCAGCCACCATAATTGTGTAAGCCTCTCTATAATGTGTGCGTGTGCACACGTGTGCATGTCCTATTCACTCTTTCCATGGAGAACTCTGATTGATACAATATCCAAACTACAGTAAATCACGACAAGAAGTAAACCTCAAAAGAGGCCAAAGGGGGAGAAACACCAGGACGGCTCATAACATGTGCGTCATTCTGACTCCTAGGAACAAAGGGCATGACTACCTTCCAAGTTCCCTGTCATGGCAGAGGTCAAAAGCCTGAGAGGTGCAAGTGGAAGCATATGAGACCCAGAGGACTTCTCGGACTCACACCCACACTGCATCGACCAAAGGACCTCGAGTGGCCACGCCAAGTACTTTCTGCACATGCTGCCTCAGCAAGGATGCGCTGGTGACACTGCCCCAGGTACATGTGAAAATGTACCACAGGCCTCCAGGATGAAGGACGGCACTGAGGCCCCGAAGCTCCGCCCAGGGAAACTGGAATCCTGTGTTCACCATAGGATGCAGGAGTTCAAAAGGAGTTTGGGGGGCATCTTTGGAACCCCTATAGCCGGTGTACTGCAATCGTTCCCTAGGAGGAAGGATGAGATCAGCCCTGCCTGGCCTAAGTGGACAGGACACATCACATTCCTCAGCAAACTACCCATTATCTGCAGGAGAAATGCAGATAAAGTCGATGAGAGGAACCCGAGTTACCCTGAAGGGGGAGACTTTTGTGACCCTTTGCACAGACCAGATCCTGAAACTTAGGGAGATAAGGATAATTCCTCCTACTCACAAAATCTGTACCAATTTACCGTTAAGAATCCAATTAGAACCATGGTCAGCATGGGCCAAGGTGACCCAGAGTTTCATGGTAGTGGGTACTTGAAAGTCTGATGTCATCCTGCTGTCAGTCAAAAGTCAGGAGGTGGACCTGGGTGGACTCTCTGGAAACCTCTCTGGAATCCCCAATAAAACTGGGGTGCATAGGCATACTGTCCCTTCTTCTCTCTGAGAGGACCCATTCTGTCCCTTGAGAGTGTCCCATTCCCTTTTCCTATCCCTTCAATAAACTCATGAACCTGTTACTCTGAGTGACAGTTTGAAATCCTTCTAAGAACTGGGATTTGAGTGGGGACAGGTGTCTTCACCCTCCCTCAGTTTCCTGGAAAGCCTCAGCTCTGTGACATTTCCAGCAGGTAGGCAGGTCTCAGGACAAACCTAAAAGTGACAAAGATGTACTCCTTGACCCCTTCCCGACCTTCTACCCACCCAGCCGAGTTTTAGGAAGAATCCTGCAAAGTGGATTTAGAAACCTTGGGGGCTGATCACCCTTCATCTCTGACCAAGTATCTCGTCCCTCACCTCTAATGCCGGATCACCCTGACCTGCCTTCAGCAAGAGCCCTGTTCGGTCGGCTCAGCAAACATCCCCCACTTTGATGTCCCGGTCATTTTCCATCTGGTGACCCCCACACCCCTATTCTTCTCATAGACGACAAATCCCCAGCCGTGGGTGCTGTATTGCGTGTTGACTCCCATTTCTCTGAATGAAGTCCTTACTGTTTTACTAAGTGTCAAAGTCATCATTTCTTAAGGTGCCAACGAGAATCCCAGCCCAGACTCTCTCAGGAGGAAGGGCTTCCTGGACGCTCGGTCCGTGGGCCACGGAGCCGCCAGCAACGCCTCCTCCGACCTGGAGGGAGAGCCCTGCTCGCTCAGGGGCGGTCCCCGGGCTCCGCGCCGGATCCGGCGGGCACCCGACGACCCGCGCGCTCCGAGGGGCCGCGGCACCGGTCCGCCGGCGGGACGCGCCTCCGCGCAGCCGGGCCTCCAGAGCGCTCTCGCGCAGCCGGGCGCGGCGGGCGGCCCCGAGCAAGTGCGCGCCCCGGGGGCGCAGGGCGCGCTCGGCGGGGCCCGGCCGGCCGGGCGCTCGGGGCCCCGCGGGCCGCAGGCCGGGCGGGCGCGGCGGCCGGAAGCGGCGCGAGGAGGTGGGCGCGGCGCGTCCCGGCGCCGCCAGGCCTGCTGACATCCGCCGCTCCTCCCCTCGCCTCCCAACACGCTCCGCTGCGGCCGGGCCCTCCCTCCGCCCACCACGTGTCCTCCGCGCTGCCTCCCGAGGGGCCGCGCGCACGGAAGCCGGCGGCGGGCAGGATGGCGCCGTGACAGCGGCCGCGGCCCTCGCGTCCACGGCGGCCCGGCCAGCGGCGGCGGTGAGTGCGCGGGCGGCGGGCGGGCGCGGCCGGCGGGGCGGCCGCCGCCTTTGTTGCGGGCCGCGGGTGCGGGCGGCGCGGGCTCGGCGCCCGGCAGGTGCGCGGGGCCGCGGGGCAGGGCCGGCGGGCGCGCCCCAGACGCCGGGCGCGGGCCCGGCGGGCGCTGCGGGCCTGGCCCGCTCCCTGGTGCCGGCCGGGGCCCTCGCGTCCCGCCCCCGCGGCCCGGGAGGGGCCTCCAAGTTCGGGCTCGGCTGCGGGGCTGACGCCCGCCGCGCCGCCGTCCTCTTGGAGACAGGCAGGAGCGCGACTTTGAACTCCGGAAGGACCCTTTCTTTGGAAGCCTGGGAGGAGGTGGCCCAGGATGCACACTCACTGCACACCTAGGAATTGCCCGCGCCCCTAGAGGGCAGCGCGCGGCGCTTTGTACTGGCCCGCCGAGCCGGCCAGTGCAGGATTTGCGGCCAGAGGCCACGCGCCCGTTCCCGGTGTGGGTGGGCCCGGCAGAGCCCTGCGCCCTCCCGGGCGTCCAGACATACCCCTCACTCTGCATCGCCAACTCTCCGGTTTGCAAAGTCCTTTAAAGCAGAATGGCTGTTTTCTGAACTGGCTCTTGGAAATTGGAAAATCCAGATGATGGGTATTCTGGGCCAACCCTCCTCCTTCCTTAACTGGCCTCTGGTACACACACAGACACACACACCAGCACAGTGAGTGCCCTGTGTCCAGACACCTTCAGGGATAGGAAATTAACACCCCTCTTATGTGATGATTTCCTGCCTGGGCAGCCCTACCTGGGGGAAAGTTCTGCCAATCAGTTTAGTGTTTAAAACCTTCCCAGAGCACTTAGCCCTGGCCAGGGTTCCACATTGCTGCCTCTACCAACCGGTCTGGTCTCTCTGCCACAGAAAGCTTTTCTTAAATATTGAAAGCAGCCAGATAGGTTATCTGTCTACAGTCCCTCTTATCATAATTAAATATGCCACCTGCCAGCTTCCTGGCGTTTTCACCGAAGCCCTTCCTGCCCAGGCCCAACTCAGTTCCCTGCCTTTGTTCCAGACAGAGCAGTGCTTGGGTTGAAGAGGTATGTGGGGCTGAGCCTCCTCTCACAGGCCTTGGAGAGTTCACACTGACACCTGATTGTCTGAACCACGTCTTGCTTATAGATATGGAGTCCACAGCCTATCCTCTCAATTTGACCCTGAAAGAAGAGCAAGAGGAAGAAGAGATCCAGAGCCGGGACCTGGAGGATGTCCCCACAGATATGCAGAAAGTGCGAATCTGCTCAGAAGGTGGATGGGTAAGTAAGATGGTGAGACGCAGGGTAAGGAAGGAGCAGGCCTAGGAACCAGGTTCCTCAGGCAAGCGTGCGGATTAAACACAGCCAGCCCTGCACGTGTGCATTCCCGAGAAAGCAACCCTGTAGCTCTAGAAGGGAGTGCAGAGTGGAGGAGGCCATGAGGCCTCTCAAATGGCGAGTTCCAGGAGCCCGGACATTGGCTCTCATTCCCCATTTCTTTGCACCCTGCTTGATGCCATGCCCTCGTGGGGCAGTAACTGGACATCCACTGACTTACTGCTGGCCGAAGGGACCCATTCTGAGCAAGAGGTGGATGGTGCGCTGCCATGAGGAAGGCTAGACTTGAAGCAGCTCACCCAGGAGAGCTGCAGGTCTGCAGGGCCTGACCGGAATGGTAAGTGGCAAGGAGTGGGGAAATCTAGCATATGCAAACAGAAAAGCGTGATAGATGCAAACAGCCAGTATTCATAGTTGCAGTTCTGTCTAGTTATTCACAGTATTTGCTGGACTTCTTGGAAGCTGGACATGAATTGTAAACATGTTTCTCTGCTTAGTTTTCCCATGTGTATAAACATTATCAGTATCACTAATACATAACATCCCTGTGTCCAACAGGAGGCCCCATTCATAGACTCATGCCACTTCTAGCTGTCCAGTCCACCCCTGAAGTGGAACTGAAGTGTGGAAAAGCCTCCTTGCTTTGCCTTCAGGATGCGCATGTACACTGATATCTGTTCTTTAAAAATAGGGCTGCAGAGCTGCACCCTCAATGCTAGTACCTCTTACTGAACGTATGTTAGGCCTAACCAGCAGTGGACACCACTGTGGGCATCTGGTCTGGCTGTGGGGGCCATGCACCTTTGTCTCATCATGGTTCTTGGCCTGCCTCCCCAGTTCCTAGCCTCCTCTTTGGTTCTGATCCAGGCAGGAGTCAGTCGCCTTTGGCCAGGAGTGAGACCTCGAGGCAGTGGAATCCCTGGGTTTTGCGGCTTAATTGGCCAGCCCAGAACGTCTGCATATGAGTGGAGAACCATGGGAAATGGGTGCAGCAAAAGTAAGCGTCTGAATGTGTTGGGGCAGTGAGGGAAGAGCCAGGTGAGGACCGTGCTGGGCCTGGGACAGCAAGGACAGAGGAGCTGGTGGCTGGGGATTTAGCATGTGGCCTCCAGGCAGTCTGCCATCCATCTGTGGCCTGCACAGAACTGGGGGTTGAGACAAGACCCTTACCCTCATGGAGTTCCTGATCTCATGAGCAAGACGGGGAAGTAGACATGAAGTAGACAGTGTACAGACTGTGGTGGAGGTCAGGAGCAGGGAGGCCTCATTCAGGCTGGAGGATGCTTCTGGAGAAGGCCTAGTCTTGAACAGTGAACTGTTTTCCCCCTCCCCCCCTAAGTCACTCAACAACAGTGGAGACACTTCTGGTTGTCTTGACTCAAGATGTGTGGGGAGATCTACCAGCGTCCAGCCCAGGATCCGTCTGCTCATCCCAGAGCAGAGGTCGGCCTCCCGCACACAATGGAGAATGACTGCCCAAAATGTTAGGAGCGTCAGGAGAGAAGCACTGCTCCACAGCACTAAATCAGAGGAAGCAAAGAACTGAATGTACTTTAAATAAACATTTTGGTTACAAAGAATTATGTTAGGATGATCAGTTAAGGCCATTCAAATATAAGAACTATACTCTGTTACAAAATTCCAGGTAATTAGAATAAAATAAATTTCAAGGAGAACAAATGTAGATTGAAGTGAGCCTCGGTGGTGAATGGAGTTGGCCAAGGGAAAGCAGGGGGTTTGTCCTGCAGCAAAGGCCTCGGAGAGGGGAGGTCTGTGCAGTCAAGAGCCACTCATGAACCGGGGCAGGGAAGGGCCAGGTGGGTGTGGGGCCGCACGGAGAACAGAGCTGGCGCTCCCTCCTCAGTAGCTCTGAGGAGTGAGTCCTGGCCTGTCTTCCTACGGGAAGCCTGGCTGTCCAGGTACAGTGCTCGCACTGCTAAGAAAGAGCCCAGGCTTGGGATCAGGGCCAGACCACGGTCTCCTTACCCATGTAAGTGGGGTCGAGAGCCCTGAGTCGCTGGCTTGCCTCAGTCCTTCTCAGAGTGATGCTGTTATGTAAGTGGGAGTGTCCGGTACCAGCCTGGCACAGCAGGAGCACCATGCAAACAGCGCGGGCTCCCTCAGGCCTGGCCGCGGACTCAGCTGGGTGGTTGTGAGGCCGAGTGTGTAAACCCTTCACAGCAGCCACTCTGGAGGTGACTGCTGCAATGCCAGCTTCCCTGGCAGAGCAAGGCAGTGAGCACAGGCAGAGGCAGCGTCCGAGGGCAGGGAGCAAGCAGCAGGGGGGCCGTGCTGCACGTCCCAGGGGCCGCTGCAGGCTGCTGTTTACCTTCTGCAGTGCTCAGCCAGGTAAGGCCTCTGGAGTGAACAGGGACTGCCATGGGGATTTCTGAGCCTTGCACTGTGCTGCATTCTGGACTTGTCCAAAGCGCCCCCCGTGGCCCAACCATTAGACCCACACCAACCTCTACCCTACCCACAACTTGGCTCCTAGTATCCCAGACCTTGAATGTGTTAGCCCTGCACAGTGACTGGCATAGCCAGACTGTCCTGGTTTATCAGCAAAGGGAAAGGGATTATAAATAGGTATGGCCTAGATCTGAAGCCTCCAGGGAGAGAATAGACCAAAGGGAGAGATGTTTAAAAACCTGGGAAGTGGGAGGGAGTAGGGTGGAAAATTCCTGGGCTGTCTGGCTTTCCAGACTGAATAAGAAGTCTCAGGAAAACCCAGAGACCAAGCCATTTTTACCTCCTGGTATTTCACACTTAAAGAGATTTTTGTCCATTCTTACTCCAAAGAGTTGGCTCCGTTTTGTGACAGATAAAACTTAATGATTCTTTGAAACTGTTCCAAGCACAACAAGAGAAGGGAAATCCAGAGATTATTTGCCTGGATCGTTCATTCAGAAACACAGTTTAAGTGATGCTAGCTACAGGAAGCGTCCTAGGCTGGGGGAAGCAAAGTGGATGCACAGGCTGTGCCCCCAGAGAGCCCACCTTCTAGGGGAGAGAGTGGACAGGGAAAGCAGAACAGGGCAGGGGCATCATGGGGACATGGAGCAGTGCACCCAGCCCAAGACAGAGTGGGCTTCCTGGGAACAGGGTGGACTGCACTTAGGCTAGCAAGGTGGGCAAGATGGGGAGATTCAAGGCCCAGGCGGGCAGTGGGCAGAGGCATAGAGGCATCAGGGAGTGCAGGAGTGTAGCTGCAGCAGAGCGGGAGATTGAGGCTGGTCACCAGGGAGACAGCCTTGTGTGCTCTAGCCAGAGCCACAGTGGAGACACACGTGCTGGGTCCTGATCTCAGCCTTGCCCTTTATTAGCTGTGTGACTTTATCCTGGAAACAAGGACTCTCTGAGCCTCTTCCTCCTTCATTAACTGAAGCACCTCTGCTTCTTTCCAGGGTTGTTAGCAGAAGTCAGCCAAGCAAGCACAGGGCTTAGTGCGTGTGTGATATGCAGAAGGTGCTGGGGACGAAGGGGAGGCCAGGGTGTTTGAGTGATTGATGGCCTGACACCTGACAAAGCTGATTTCCCAGGCTGAGGAAAAGCAGCATTCCCCCAGGCCTCAGGGATGGCTTTGGGGAACAGCTTTGGAAGCAAGAATACAGGGGCCAGCCTGAACCGAGCCGTCCAGGGATTTCTCACCACTGCATATGGTGAGCTTTGGAGTAGGGTTTTTAATGACTGAGAGAAAAAACATAGTAAAAAGAAAAGTAAACCAGTCAATAAAACAAAGAGGAGGTTGGTTTTGGTGGCTTGGCTGTCCTTAGCCATGAGCACCCCTCCTTCAGGGGCCGGAGCGGGAGAGTAGAGGAAGCGCAGGGCGGTAAGGAGAGTCAGCCCCTCTGCGCGGCAGACCCTGCCGCCTGGTCTCTGCATCAGGGTGAAGTCTGCTCCGGCGTCTCATTACACAAAGTGCTGCCTGCCCTTCCCTCCTCCTCCAGTCCTCTGGGTTGGAGAGGCCAGGAGGGCTCCTCTCACTGGCTCCTCTCTGTGGGACTTTGGGTTCCAAGTCAGACAGTAGGTTTAGTGCCTTGAAAATGGAGTGTCCTGGAACACCACAAAGATCCCATGGAAAGAGGCGTCTATTCAGATTTGCAAACCCAGGCCTCTGGAGATAGCGAGGTGCCGGTTGGGGTGGGCATGCTGGTGGGAGCCCCAGTGTGGCTGGCCTCCACCTCTGCAGCTGGGTGGGCTGCGGGCAGTTCTCACAGTGCATGAGGATGGACAGCCAGCATCCCCAGCCTGCTGATGGCCAGTAGGCAGTTTTCATCTCAAGGTGCCGCCTCCTTCATTTGTGAACTGGGGAGCGTGGAGGCCTGTGCTCTTGCCCCCAGTAGCTGCGAACACAGACGGCTGAGTGGGGCCAGACCTGGCCTGAGGAGTGCCGTCCCAGTGGGGCTGCGCAACCCTGAGACCTGAACGTCCATGTCTGCGTGCACGCACATTGCTGAGAAAGGCCTGTTCATGTTCCAGGTTCCAGCCCTGTTTGATGAGGTGGCCATATATTTTTCCGATGAGGAGTGGGAAGTGTTGACGGAGCAGCAAAAGGCCCTGTACCGGGAAGTCATGAGGATGAACTATGAGACTGTCCTGTCCCTGGGTAATGCTTCCCTTCCTTTGTGTCCTGGAGGCTCTGTGCCCAGAGAACTGTCTCCGTGTCTCCCTTCCCGGGTGTACCCAACATCCTTCTCTCCGGGCTTGGAGTCTACCCCCTCCTCACCAGTGCCCGTTTAGCTTCCTGTTTTTGACTTAGACAGGATGTAAATGTTATGTCCCTCCACTCAGCAGTCCCATGGCGTCCTTGTCAACCCAGGCGGGCATTCACATCTTTAAACACACACATCTTTAACATCACCACGGATCTGGGCTTGTGCTTCGTTCTCTAGGAAGGAAGCAAGACCTTCGCTGGTAGCCTGTCAGCCTCAGAAATTTGGGGACCTGCCCCCAAAGATTGCTTGCCCCACTCTGACTCTAGTGCCATCCTCTTGTCAGAGTGTGGCCTTTGGAGACCTCCCCAGCATGCTCACTCACGCTGCGGGGGTCCACTTCCCCGGCGGCTGCTGACCAGACCTTACCTGGAGGTCCTGCGTTCCCCTAGACGAACCTCCTTCCCATCACGTTCTTACATATGTAACCGAGCTTTCTCCCCCATCTTTCACAACGTGGTGGGGCGGGGGGATTAGACAGAAGTACTTATTTTGGTATTGCTCTGGGACAGTGACACACAGCTATTGTCTATTTTGTTTCCTGTAAACAGAATTCCCATTCCCTAAGCCAGACATGATCACTCGGTTGGAAGGGGAGGAGGAGTCTCAGAATTCTGATGAGTGGCAGCTCCGAAGAGGAGCCTTCACAGGTACAGGTAAACCACTTCCGCCTCTGTCTGAAGGGAGCCCATGGAGCTGGATTCAGGAGCGAAGCGGGGTTGTGAGGCACAACGTCATGGGCTTTGGAGTTTAAAAGGCTCCCTCCTTCCAGTGCTTTGGCCTCAGGCAGCTTCTTTCACCTCTTGAGCCTCCTTTTCCTCATTTGTCACTTGTGGATCTAAATAAGACTCTCTGGCAGCTGGTGTGGTGGATGCTAAGTGAGGCTTGTGTGCGTTTGGTCCAGTGCACATACTGGGAGCACACCACCTCTCGATCCCAGAGCCTCTGCAGACTTAGGAACGGGGAGAAAGCGAGTTCCGGAGCCTTCGTCCTGGCTCTGCTGTCTCACACTGGGTGGGAAGAGCAGTGTCAGCTACCCTGCTCATCTGAGAAATGTGTCTGAGAAGCGCCTACTCCCATGTCAAGGGAAAGGGGTCACAGTGGGTTGAATACAGCGCACCTGCCAGACACCAAGGTGGTTCTGCTCTTCTCTAGGTCAGAATCTAAAGTGCCATAATCCATCAATTCTAAGACGTTTTTCTCTGCTGTGTACCGACTCTGAAATTCAGAATGCTCCTTAAAATCGATGGCATGTGATAGTTACCATTGGTAGCATTTTCCTTTTCTTTTAATGGCTTGCAGTCGTGCTTCCTGCGATACAGCATTTGGGTTCTGGTGAAACAGCACTTTCCACGGGTCACACTCAAGTTTCCGTCACCTTCCAGACGCAGACACGCGGTGGAACAGGTGCTCGCACTGGTGTGCACGAACTGGCTTTCTGCCTCTTGAACTTACTTTGCTAAGGTGGTTTTTGCTAGTTTTCTTGATTCAGAGGAGATGATTCAGCACAGGGTGTACCTGAATCTCTGGGATATTCGTGGTAGTCTGGGTTACATTTGTCTTCTCATGCGCAGAAACCTTTTTTTTCTTGTGGTGCTGGGGGTTGGACCCCGGGGCACTTCACCACTGAGTTACACTGACTTTGGGGACAGTCTCAAGTTGCTGGCTGAGGCTGGCCTCAAGCTTGCCTTCCTCCTGCCTCATCCTCCAGAATCACTGGAACCACAGGTGTGTTCCACCACACCTGTCCATCAACATTATTTTTACCCACATGTGGCCCCCAAATTATGTGGGCCAAGCTTGGTGCCGGGGTTCAGTTCCCAGAGCTGCCTTGGCTACCTGGGTGCATTCATGCCTCCACAGCTCTTGCCTCCCTGCAGAGGGTGGCCGGTTGCTGGGAGGATTTGCTGCTGCTCACGAACTGGCCCTCAGGGTAGGACTTAGGCAGTATCACCTAGTAGGAGAGCGACTGCTTTTGGTAGACCTCAGGTTGTGCATGTTGACCCAGGCGCTCTGGGAAAACGCTGTTGTACTCACTGGCATTATTTCTGTCCTCCTCCTGTCTCCCAGAAAACGAGGAGTCCGACGTGAAGCCTCCATACTGGGCAGGCCCGGCGAATCCGCACTCGCAGTTTCCTCAGCCCCAGCACCTGGACGGCCTGGGCCTGGCCGAGCTGCCCGAGTGGAGCGAGGGCTACCCCTTCTACGTGGCCATGGGCTTCCCGGGGTGTGACCTGTCCAGCGACGACCTGGCGGGCCGCTTCCAGTTCAGCCGGGGCATGCGCCGCAGCTACGACGCGGGCTTCAAGCTGATGGTGGTGGAGTACGCCGAGAGCACCAACAACTGCCAGGCGGCCAAGCAGTTCGGCGTGCTGGAAAAGAACGTGCGCGACTGGCGCAAGGTGAAGCCGCAGCTCCAGAACGCGCACGCCATGCGGCGGGCCTTCCGCGGCCCCAAGAACGGGAGGTTCGCCCTGGTGGACCAGCGCGTGGCCGAGTACGTCCGGTACATGCAGGCCAAGGGGGACCCCATCACCAGGGAGGCCATGCAGCTGAAGGCGCTGGAGATCGCCCAGGAGATGAATATTCCCGAGAAGGGCTTCAAGGCCAGCCTGGGCTGGTGCCGGCGGATGATGAGAAGGTACGACCTGTCCCTGCGGCACAAGGTGCCGGTGCCCCAGCACCTGCCCGAGGACCTGACGGAGAAGCTGGTCACCTACCAGCGCAGCGTGCTGGCTCTGCGCAGGGCGCATGACTACCACGTGGCGCAGATGGGCAACGCGGACGAGACGCCCATCTGCCTGGAGGTGCCGTCCCGGGTAACCGTCGACAACCAGGGCGAGAAGCCCGTCCTGGTGAAGACGCCGGGCAGGGAGAAGCTCAAGATCACGGCCATGCTGGGCGTCCTGGCCGACGGGAGGAAGCTTCCGCCCTACATCATCCTGAGGGGCACATACATCCCGCCCGGCAAGTTCCCCAGCGGCATGGAGATCCGCTGCCACCGCTACGGGTGGATGACGGAGGACCTGATGCAGGACTGGCTGGAGGTCGTGTGGCGGCGGCGGACGGGGGCCGTGCCCAAGCAGCGGGGCATGCTGATCCTGAATGGCTTCCGGGGCCACGCCACCGACTCCGTGAAGAGCTCCATGGAGAGCATGAACACCGACATGGTGATCATCCCCGGGGGCCTGACCTCGCAGCTGCAGGTGCTGGACGTGGTGGTCTACAAGCCGCTGAACGACAGCGTGCGTGCCCAGTACTCCAACTGGCTTCTGGCCGGGAACCTGGCGCTGAGCCCCACCGGCAACGCCAAGAAGCCCCCCCTGGGCCTCTTCCTGGAGTGGGTCATGGTCGCCTGGAACAGCATCTCCAGTGAGTCCATCATCCAGGGGTTCAAGAAGTGCCACATCTCCAGCAACCTGGAAGAGGAGGACGACGTCTTGTGGGAAGTGGAGAGCGAGCTGCCAGGAGGTGAACCCCCTACAGAGAGCATGGCTGAGGGCAACTGAGGGGCCAGCTCTGGTGGCCAGCTGGAGTAAGTGCTCAGGCCTCTGGAACCCCACTGCCGTCCCCCACGCCTCCCTCTCTGGTCTCTGTTCTCATTCTCTTGGTCTGCGGTGCAGTGTGCAGGGCCAGACCAGCAGCACGCTCCTCATTGGCGGGAAGGGCGTGTCTGAGGTACTGTTTCGCTCAGTGTCCTGGACCATCCGAGGCCTGGACCAGGAGCACTTACCCCTGTGTAAAGTGGACAGAGGTGAGCTGCCAGACATTCAGTTGGAGCTGTAACACTGACAGAAGGTATTTGAGCCTAAAAGGGTCTGATACTGTGCAGCTCATAGGAAGTTTTGTCTGAAAAGACTTTTTTTCCCCTTAAGAGTGTTCAGGGCCTATGTGCCTGAGGTACCTGGGGCTCACTGCCCTGAAGGACCATGACCCAGGGCAGGAGGTCTGCCTTCGGTTCTCAGGTCTGCATCCTGGCCTGGTCTACACTTAACACCTGCCAGGGAGGTACACACACTTCACATCTTACTCGTCCCGGCCTTCGGGGTGGGTGGGTGGGTGACTGTGTCAGCAGGTGTCTGCAGGATGGTGCTTTAAGACTGAAATCTTTGCACCAGAAGCATAAAACAGGGTGCCTGTCTGAGACTACAGATGGAGGGCCAACAGCAGCCGGCCTGGGACAGAGTGGAGCACAGAAGAGGAGCTAGAAGGAAGCAGGGAACCAACCTCCCCTCACACCCCATCCCCTGGAGGGAGCAGCAGGGCCACAAACAGCTGGCAGGCACAGAAGGCAGGCCACTTCAACCTCCCTGTTCTCGTTTTCCCGATGGCCCATCAGTCTGCCCTCTGGATGCTGTTTCAAGAGAGGCGAGGTCCTCCCCTTTGATAGAAGACCTGAAACCACCTTGAGGTGGGTTTCTGTCTTTGAAAGTATAGTTTGACCCATGTAAGCACATCTGTGTAGAAAGTGACAGGCCTCCTTCCTCACCCCCAAATCACGTCACTGAACTCCATGGTAATTCTGGACCCCTGGGATCACCATCAAGCAAGACCTTACTGGTAAGTTCAGAATCACTGGAACTGTTTGTTGCTTCCTCGGGTCCCCCACTGTGAGAAACCTCTGAACCCAGCCTCCCTTCTCTGCCAGTGTCAGACTTGGAGCTGGGGTTCTTATCCATTCCTTGTTTCCCTTTTGCTTTTCCCTCTCCTTGTTAGATAATATTTTGGGGCATTTTCAGTTTTCAGAGTGTTTAGAAATTGCCAGGGAGGGAGGAAAGCTTCGCTGAGCTGCAGCTGTGAGCACGGCACCTCTGCAGGTCAGCCTGAGCTTTCCTGCCAAGGCGGCCAGAAGAGATGGGGACTCAGTGAGGGAGGGCAGGAGACCACAGACATGAACTGCCTCTTGTCATCTGCTTGGAAACCTAGTGGAACTGCAAAAGTTAATTCACATTTAGTTCTGTTTTCCAGCAAAGGAACTGACGGCAACAGTTGGGAGAGAAAATGACTCTTGGAAAGCGCTGGATGCACAGGAGCAGCAGGAAGAGGCAGAGGGTGCTCAGCAGCCCAGTCTGGACGGTGGCCAGTGTGTCCATCCCAGGGCACGCCCCGCCTGCCCCTTAAATTGTCAGCAGCCAAGTAGAAGATGCTAAATTCGTCAGCAGCACGATTAGGAAAGAACCTTTCTGCCTGTCCATCCAAAGGAGCCTGTAAATCGGCAGGCGCAAGGCGCTCCTGGGAGGGGCCCAGCACGCAGGCACATTGGGCACAGCTCTGGTGGTGTGCTTTCTACAGGGAAGACCTCAAGGGGGGCTGTCCTGCCTCCAGAACCTTCCGAAGGACAGCTCATGCCCACGGGTCATGACAGAGGTTTGTAGAAGTGTCACTTGCATACCTGCTGCCCACACCTCCTCTCGGGAAAATGAGATGCTAATGGGAGCAGCACAGTGAAGACATGCTGGCCTGGTGCCAGCAGGTGGCTTTTCTGTAGGCAAACTAGGTTAGCGTGGAAGACATAAACTTGCTGTCCCATCTCCCAGTCTGGTTGGCAGCTAGACTTGTAGGGTCTTGTCTGGTGGGCCTGTCTCTTCACTGTCCTGCTTGAAAGTACAGGCAGCACCTGGTGCACCAGCTCTCAGGCCACTTGCAGAGGTCCCTGCGTGGAGTCTGCTGTCTACAAGGTACAAGGCCCGCCGACTCATCTGGTACTTGTTTTGTTTCTTCAATGTTCTTGTCGCAAGGGCTGTGGGAGGGCACCAGCCTCTACCACAGCTGTTTGGAGACTTCTGATGGTCCATCCTGCAGGAGTAGCTGAGAAGTCCTTGAGTTTTCACAGTAGTGACTTACATTCCCACGGAGTTGAGTGTTACGAAGACATTCCCTCAAGGCTGTCTGAGCTACAGAAAACATGCCGGAACCTCAGAAGCATCTACAGCCGTCATTCCTGGTCGGGCCTGTTACCCGGATGCTACAGCCATTCTCCCTTCCTGCAGACACCACTCACAGGTGTATGACAAGCTGTTCTTGGCATCTTGAAACACCTATTTCTACTCAGGTACTCATCTTCCTGTGGGTGATCCACCTTTCTGATCTCTGTAAACCAGTGCCCCACCCGGGAGGAAAATCCCACTTCACCTCTTGTATCCCAATGCCTTTCCGTGTCTGAACTGTTCCCCCAGTTGCTTTATCTGTGCTGTATTCTTGCACATCCAGAAACAGCACCCAGACCCTGTTATGTTCATTCCAGAAGCTTCCACTCCCTCCTTAATTCTTCCTCCAGTTGCCTAGTTCCTGGCCCTTCTCCATGTCCTATTTCTCTTACTTTGGTAGCTTAAAAGATGCTACAGGACCTCACTCTGGGTTCCTGCATGGGAGCCAGTTACCTTGCTGAGAGTAGAAGTGGTTCCACCTGTTTTGCCCCACACCTCTCGTCTCCTCACCAGCGGAGGTGACGCCTTACAGGCTGCACAGTACTGGAGCAACCCTGGAGTCACGGTGCTGCTGCCACCGTCTCCTGGGCTTTCTTCCACTGACTTAGCATGATCTATGCCCAACAGCCCCGCTCTGAACAGCTGCCCCTAGAAGGACTACAGCACACTGAGACCTAGCATACCCCCCGTAGGTAGAAATGACCCCCACAATAAACTTTGATAATAATGACAACCGCCGTGGTGCTTTTATTCACCTGCTGACAATGTCCGGTGTTCCATTTTAAGCCTCTGTCTATACTTTACTCCCCATCTAGTTTGGTACCCACATGAAGCAAAGTGTTCGTGGGATACAGTAAAAGTAATACGGTGTCCTTGAAGGAAAAGGGAGAAAATGTGTGCTCTTAAACTGTCTTTTGAAGGTGGGGGAGGTCTAGCATAAATATTTTCCTCAATCATTTTGGATGTCAGGAATGGAATGTTACCAAAACCACATCAGGAAAATCCTTAAAGGATATGAATTTACCATCAGTGAAAATTCAGTACAAGCTGACGAATAGAAAGCTTAGTATCTTATTTTCATAAATTTCTTTAAAAACAAAAGTATCATGAACCCATGGTTCCCTTTATCCCGTGCTTAGTAAAATGAGTCCTGCCAAGTTTAATTTACCATGTCTGTGGACTCCAGTTTAAATACTGTCTATTCTCCAAGAACATTCTAGACATGCTTTTCCTTTATAAACCCTGAAATAAGTGAACTGTTCTGCTGACCACATTGACCAAGCCTGACCCCTAAGGATGCTTTGTTACCCTTCCTCCCGAGGCCATGTTGTTAGGAGTCAAAGACAAAAGGTAAGACACAGGTGGGCTGCAGGAGTAGTCACTGAGAAGACACCTGGGAAATCTGGGAAGGTCAGCAACCAGGCAGTAGAGAAGAGTGTTGGGGATGTAACACGCCATCCCTTAGTCATCCTCGTAAAGTAAGGCAGGCCTCATCAAGTGTTTGCACAGCTGTAGCCAAAGACTTACTGAAGTCCTGCAGGAGGAATAGTGGATCATTCTGAAATTACCTGGATTATATAGCTGCTTTTTTCCTCACTGAAGTGTTTTTCTGAATGTCGCCTGATGTTAACTACTCATGCTTCCTTGCTTATAAAAGTCGCAACCCGGACCCCTCGGCTGGTGGTGTAGGGTGGAGCCAGCCTTTGGCAGAACAGTTCCCTTTTCAGGGCTCTCTTGAAGATCCCAGTTACTCAAGCTTCCTGCTTGCCCTCATCACCACCGTCCCATTTAGAACTCTCTTGCGGACTGGCACAGAGGACTGAGCCTTTTTCAGTATAGAACTGGAATGTGAGGGATGGGAGCAGGTCCAATGGTGGCCTGGGTTTGCTCTGCCCCACGGGCTCCCCAGGGCATCTGTTTGTGGGCAGCAAGATGGTGGCTCCTGGCTGCCTCTGCCTGTGTACACACAGGGCACTTGAGCACTCCTGGGCAGCATGAGGCCAGGGTACGGCAGTCCCAGACAAAACCACCGTTCACTTGAATATCAGTTCAAATTCTTCCAGAGCCTAAAACTTCAGAGTCCTGCCTCACTGAAAACTCCACAAGTTTTTGCTTGTGCAAAAACTGAAACTAAGCTGTTTTTTCCCTTAAGTGTTAAAAACATCACAAAAGGGAGAAATGGTAGAGCTTAGCAGGACCCCGCCCTTCAGTCTTTCTGATCTAGTACACTCTGAAGTCTCTATCAAGATCTCACAAAACAGGGCTTTGCTATTTCTGTACAATAGTTTTCCTATGTATTTAATAAACAACAAAAAAGGTTTTCTGTCAAACTGTCACATTTAAAGTACAAAAATCAAATACAGAGCTTCAGATTTATGAACCATGTACACATACCTATACAGCCATTCCTGTCCTACACAAACCCATCTATACAATCTAATCTGTCCATCAACACTATTGAGTAAAAAGCATATGTATCTCTAGAAAAGCAAAGTTGATTTTCAGTAACACTGTCAAAATGGATCATTTTTTCATTTTAGCACTTAAATGGGTAGAAATGGGTATCTCCTAGAAATAGAATTACCAAGCATAAATCCAATTTGTAAGATTTCTTAAAACATGTTCTATAGGAATAATTAGATGTGCCTTGAGTCGCCTCTGGGCATACTAACACCACACGAACTTGAGCTATGGGAAGACACCTAAGTGTAACTGACACATCTGTCAGTCATCTCTGGGCATATCAATACTAGACAAACTGGAGCTGCAGGAAGATATTCTATGAAGTAAACTGCATTCCAGGAGAGTTGGTTGGCTGGTTTTAAGAGCAAAGGAGGGACCTTATACTTTCTGTGGAGTTGAAATGATGGATCATTTGAGGGCTACCTATAGCTGTTAAAAATTAAACCAGTCAGCAGAGGAGGTATCTGATTTTCAACACTGGATAGGTTGCTCCAACAAAAAGCAACAGTGCAGTTCTTCAGGACAGGTGAAGTTTCATCTTGCCACAGAAGGTGTGTGCTGTCACTGAGCATGAGAGTCCTGCTAGTCATGGGGACAAGCTACAATGGTGCCTTCCCTCTGGGATGGTGCACCCTACCCGGGGCCTCAGACAGGAGTCCCCATTCTGGGCACAGGACTTCATCACGCCTGCTCCCGTAACTGGGAGCAAGCACAGACAGGAAGTGGCACTGCACTCACGTGAATGTCCTCACAGCAACAGAAAACAATGTCACATTTCCATAGGAAAGGTCATATGTACACTACACTTCAGCCTCGAAATGTGGACCCAACGCGCTCTCCTCAGCAAGCGTGACCTGGGAGGACCCCACACCCTCAAACCCCAGTTAGCAGAGCAAAAGCCCCTCCTTGGCTGCCAGGCGCTGGCGGTGCACTTGGTCTTGCTGCAGCTCCTCGTGATTTGGGTGCCAGAGTTTCATGATGATTCTCTCAATGTTGAGGGCGTACACAGTGTGTGTAGGGATGACTTCCCTGTGTACCTGGGATTTAAAAATCAGCATGTCTCCAATTATTCTTCTGCAGGCTTACTTTTCCAACATACAGAATGTCTTTACATCAACAAAACATGGACGTGACACAGGACCCATAAAGCTGAGTGAGAACCTAATGAATCCTAAGTCAAATCAGAAGAATAAGGCACTAATGAGGTTCTGAATAAGGCAGTCAGAACAGTTTCCTTTTTTTGGAGAGGTAAAGGATAAGGGAGGTAAATCAGGAAAGATCTCTGGGCTTAGGATTTGAAAAATGAGACCAGTATTAAAGGCTCTAATAATAAACAAAAGGGGAAAAAACAACCAAGAAGTGGAAACAAGCCAGGGCATGACTCCTTGCAGACCTGCAGAGCTGTCGACCTGTCCAGCCTCAAGAAGCCAAGAGTTACCTGCAAAGCCTCAAGGAGGTCGTACATGTTCACCGGAGGCAAAGGCGCAGGCAGAGCATCCCCAGAGCAGGCCAGCAGGAGTGCTGCCTGCTGCTCGGCAGCATCCGGGGGCAGGTGGACAGCTGGGTTCTGACCCGCACAGGGAGCAGACGTGGTCGGAGGGCTGAAAGACATTGCAGACACTCCCAGCACTCCAGAGACAACCGCGCAGCTGGAGCAGAGTGGCTAGCCAGGCCACATCTCATTAACACTGCCTCCAACTCACAGAGACCCACGTTAGGCTGGACACAAGTACTCTCAGCTACGCTGGCCTCCTTCCTCCTCAACGTGGAAGGACTTACTGAGCTGGGATGCCAAGCCAAAACTGTTTCCTGCCCTGAAGGAGATTCTAGTTGAAAACAATAACAGACCCTGACTAAGGAAGCATGAAATCGGAAGCAAATGACATGGAGAGGAAGAGCAGTACTGGAGGCAAGAGCTCAGCAGCAGCAGGAAGAGGACAGCGTGCCAGCACAGGCAACCAGCCTGCCAGTCCAGATCCTGCTCGTCTCCAAACTGCCCAGACGGCACACAGAGACGCCGGGCACGATCTGTACATTGAGGAGCTGCAGAAAGGTGCACAGGTCGCTCAAAACGCCAGGACAGCCCTGAGTGTGGAGAGGCCCGGCCAGCACCCCAACACAAGAAGCATGACTTCAGTGAAAATCCCAAACACATGTGGCTGAATGAGGTTCGGACAAGAACCATCGTCCGCGGTCAGGAGCCACCTCCCCTCCAGGTGGCACTGCCCCTGTGGGAGCACTCCACTACACAGCAGACAGAGGGTCACATGAGACCCAGGCAGGGCCCAACTCTGGAACTGACAAAAATGACTATCCAAGTCACTCACCAGACCAGATGTGAGGACAAGACTGGAAAAATAAAGTTGTGCAGCTGGCAAAGCTTCTTCAACAGTACAGAAACCTCATCTGTGGGACCAACAAGCAGGCAGAGGCGGAATCACAAGAAAGCACTCACCCTTCGATCAGGCTGTTGTAGGCCACCAGGCTGTTCTTGAGGTACGGCTGTGGGGTCACATTGCTGCCGAAGGCATACTTAAAATGGCCATCCCGCAGCCGGTGCGCTTTCCTTCTGGACACGACTGACGTCAGGATGTCTTTGAGGTGGCTCTGCAAAGCAGAAGAGCACTGCCGCCTTAAAAGACCACAGCTTCCACTGACCGTCCATCCCCCGGAGGTGGGGACTGGCTGGCCCAAGTTGGACCCGCACAGGTTCACCCCAGAGTCAAAGAGGAGCACAGGGAGGGGGCTGCTGATCTTCATCTGTCTCCCTTTAAAAATGGTCTCGTCCTACACTGAATGTTTGAAGTTTTTATGTCTCTAAATTGGTTCATCTCTCTCAAAAATGATTTTCAATACATTATTTTTAAAGAAAGGCAAACTACCTGGAGACTTGATTTAACTGTGTGATTTAATATGGGTTTATATAACTTCAGGAGACAGCTATTATTATCTTTGAAGTACAGAGTAGGAAAATGAGGCCCGGGAATTAAAAGGAATTACCCAGAGTTCCCTGAGCACTTCCAGGTCACCGTATAATGTATAATTGTCAAATAGCTAGAATAACAAATGGACGCTTGGGACAGGGTGCCCAGACAAGACTCCGCTACTCAGACACCAAGGCCAGCGCTCTAAACAAACAGATGCAAACCTTGGGGACTCTCAGCCTCGCTCCTCTCCTGGACATCAAGCACAAGTATTAGGCCCTAAGCAACCATCCCAAGAGCTCCGACTCTGGACTGTGACCTCTGACGGAGACGACCCTCTAACGCTGAGCGGCATCTGGCTCTTGGGTGGCATCACTTGCTGCACACGGGAGCACATCGCCCCAAACCCACAACCTCACTGCCAGCAGCACACCAACCTCCACCGCGTAGACCACAGCTGAAACAGCGTCCTCAGCCACGTTGTCCAGCCCATGTTCATAGGCCGTCACGATCATTCTCCCCTCCAGCTGGCCGCGCGTGGGGAGCATCATCGTATGGGAGCACAGTTTCAAGTCATCATCATCCTGAGGATCCTTTGCCACGAACTGTTGCGCTCCGGAGAGGGGGTTCTGGGGCTGGAATCTATGCTGAGAGCAAGAGAGCTGTTCAGAACCATTCAACACACAGTGAACCAAGCACCTTCAAATTAATGCCACCAAAACCACAATGGAGGCAAAAAAAAAAAGTAAAACAGTGACTCACAAGTAGTCATGCACTCATGTCCATCATGGGGGACAACGGAGCGTGAACTCGGGTATACTAGCCACACGCACGCTGAACACTGTACAGCAAGGACCACGGTGGCCACGTGCTCTATGATCCTGTGCTAAAAATCACAATTCAGGAGCACAGGACACAAAACTATGTTCAAGAAGCCAGAGAGCTGTGACTGGCAGTTCTGAAAGCACAGCCAGCGCATCCACTTGACCGGCACCTCGCCAGGCAAGGGCGGATCCAACAGCGAGCACTTGGGACAACGCCACAGACAGTGCCACCTCTTCACTGTCACTCTCTACTACAATTCTCAACACAGAGCCTAATACCTAGTCACACTATCTAAATAGTTCTTTTCAATCTTCCTCCATTCCTAACCACCCGGCCTTCCTCTGGACTGTCCACCATCACTGGGAGACAGGCTCCAGGCAGCCCAGGCTAATGCCCAGATACTGGACCAAACAGTGTTCCTACTTGAAGCCTGTATTATAAAATTAATAACTGTTATTTTTCCTTTTTCCAAGTATAAAACTGCACTTTACACTGAATGTGCCTATTTAAACCAGGTAGACCTCTCTGGAGATGCTGAAGCCTTCTGGATTGACTATCATTTACTGATACGAGCGTAAAGAAATAAATGTTTGGTGATATTAGTCAACAAAACTATCGCTACCCAGGCAAACCTAAAAGAGATTATTATTAGAGACTTCTTCCCCTAGAGATAAACTTTTTGAAAAATAAAAGTTATTCTCAAACAGTTGCAAATTTTACAGGCAAAGAGGCTGAGCCTGGGTGGGCACGGCAGGGCCTCCAGGCTGCTAAGCCTCACACTGATGCCTTCATCCTGAGCAGCCAGTGAGCCCAGCTGTGAATCCCTGAAAAACCTTTAGGGGCAAGACAACACATCCACACTTAAGAAGTAACAGAAGAGCCATCAACAGACCCAGTCTTTGAGGCCCTTCCTCCTTCCATCGCACCCTTTTCAACCCTACCACCAGAGCTTTAATATTCATTAAAATAAAGCAAGTTCATCACGCTGTGGCTTAAGCCCATTACCAAACTTGTTCAGAAAAACCTACATCAAACTTCTGACGAACAGAGGAGAGTTTTTTCTTGCCCTTGGGCTTTCCAGGCTTGGCTGCAGATCCCCCTGTCCAGGGCAAAGATCCAGCACCCTCTGTGAGACAGAAAAGGACAATCAAAAGTGAAAACAATGACAAGTGGCAACTGCTAAGTCTGTTTTCATTTGGAATTAAAAAGCATGGAAGCTCACGTAATGAAAATAAATAATGAATGCTCAAATTCTCTTTCTACTTCTCTGAACAAAATTATAGACTCTCCCAAACCACATTTTTTTCTAGCTGTAACCAAGAATATTTTAGGAAGACAAGTGTGATTCTTCCGTTTAAATTCATGTCTATTGGGCGTCTGCCCACTGGTGCGTTCCTGTGTCCTGTAAAGGCAGGTCAGACTTCTCCAGCCCAAGGTGAGGGGAGCATGAGTGTGAGTCTCCTCTCCTGCCAGGAGTGGCTGGAACTGAGAGCAGGGGCAGCAAGAGGTGAGCAGCCAGCCAGTGGCCGAGGGCACAGCACCAGGCCAGGCAAGGGGAGGGTGAACCAGGAGCCACTGGCAGGGACCCACGAGACCTGGACGTGTAGGACAGGAGCACTGGAAGCCAGGGGGTGAGGACCTCAACTAACCAAGGCCTGCACCCAAAGTGAAGCACTCAAACCGTCCCTCACCCCAGAATTGCTCGGGACAAATGCACAGCCCTGCATTCAAAAACTGATCATTTCAAGACCGTGGAGGTCATGCCCTAAACCAAGTATGGTGCCACTGCAGCTGCTGCTCATCACCCACAACGGGACCCCACTCACTCCCAGGCTCAGGGCACTGCAGGGCAGGTGGGGGGAGGAACAGAAGGCTCTTTTCCAGTCACACTGAACAAAACGTCCAGGATTGACTACGGTAGCTGCTACAGATGTTCAGCCCCAGTGCAAAGCTCTCTGCATACTGGTTTGGAGACCTCCCACCAGCTCACTCCAAAGCAGTCTCCCAGCAATCACACATTGTATTCTTATAATAAAGGGGATAACGAATCACCAGACACTCGACCACGCTTGGTAACATGCTGTATTAGTCCATTTTTCATTACTATAACAAAATCCCCAAGGCAAGCTGCTTTACAAAGAAAAGAGGCTTATTCAGCCCACAGTTCTGGAGATTCCGGGGCACAGTGCCAGGTCAGCTCAGCTCTGATGAGAAGCTCATGGCCAAGGGCAGTAACCCATGCAAGAGGAAGGTCATGTGACCAAACAGGAAGTCAGAGTGCCAGGGCACCCTCAAGAACTCTGGAGTCCCGCGAGCTCCCTCCCTCCCTTCTGAGGCCACGTCCTCAACCACTAAGGACCTGTGGCCAGGCCCCATCATGAGGGTGCCACTGCCCCACACCTCCACACTGAGCACCTCCAGTATGTGAGCCCTTGGGCGACAAACCACATTCCAACCACCCCAGCAAACAACAGGCACCACCAGAAGTTTAAGACGCATGTCCAAAGAGAACACCCACAGTACTGCCTCAAAGGAGCTGGACAGAGGCTGAGGGGTGAGAGTCGAGGAACCCACAGGGAGCGGGCGAAGCAGGAAGAGGCCTGCTGCGGAGGGCACCAGGAGAAGAGGCAGCAGTGTGGCCGGAACCTCCATGCCACTCATGTCCTCGGTTGTGAAGTGTCCAGTGCAAAAACAAGCAAGAGCAGCTCACTGCAGTCCACGGGAAAAATGCCTCCAAAATAATTTCTTAAAAAATCACCCATAATCCCAGTAAATACTTGGGAAGTTAATGTCCTCCTGTCCATCGCCTCCACACACTGGGTCTCACGAGACGGGGTCGGCGGCTAATGAGTGCAGGCAACGGCTGGGTCAGAAGGTGGCGGCTGGGCCTGACGGGCTTCTCCACAGCACATCCACTCAACGGGACAGCGCCTCAGGCAAGTCCTGGGGTTTCCTGTCGTATTTCCTCTTCTCTGTGAGAGGGGCCTCGCTGTGGGCAAGTGTCCACATGCTGTGGTCACCTACCATGCATGGCGGCCTGGCCAGCTCCTGCCTGCCTCAGAAGAACAGCCACCAGGCCGCAGTGCTGCGTGCAGGCCCTGCATTCCCCTCACAGGAGCGTCTCCACTGCTGGAGAATATCACCTCCACTGTGAGGAAATCAGCACTGAGTGCTCAAGAGAAATGCCCTCGTAGGTTCCAAATAGGGTGCTTCTTACTTTAAAATAACCAATTAAACACATTAAAAAATCAAGTTAATTAATTTATTTAATTGAAATGAGTCATCTACACTAATACCACTTTCTATCTGTTCAACATCTTTTACCTTCAGAAGTAGAAGTGCACCTGTCCTTTCGCTTGCTTTTCCATGGACTCATAGGGCAGACCTTACTGCACCTATTTCCTGGATATGAAAGCTCAGGACCCACAGAACTGCTCATGTGCTCTAAGCTGCAGCACAGCTGGCTGGCCTGGCGCTGGCTCTACCTGCCAACCAGGGCTTCCCTTCCCTGCATCCCTCTCACCTCTGGGCAGTGGTCTTCACAACAGACCTACCTAAGAAGTGCCATCTAATCCTCTCGGTTCCGGCCTTTTGGCTCAAACTAAATGTGACATGTAGATCAACCTTTTGATCCACTTGGGATGTGAAAGAGGTGTGGCTAAAACCCACTTCTGCTCAAGTTGAACCCAAGGTGAGGGAAT
This sequence comes from Sciurus carolinensis, assembly GCF_902686445.1. Lineage (NCBI taxonomy): Eukaryota > Metazoa > Chordata > Mammalia > Rodentia > Sciuridae > Sciurus > Sciurus carolinensis. Next base: position 115,815,244 of record NC_062224.1, on the reverse strand, counting down.
CAGACACTGTGAGAGGTGCAGAGAGGGTGGGGAGGGCAAGGACCCCTCCAGGCCTGCTGTGCAGCGCCTGGGGTGTCAGGGTCAGCCGGAGACAGCCTTGGGGAACTCTTTACCTTCCCAAAGCACAACCTGAAGGAGGGACAATAAAAACGCCAGCACTTCTTGATAAAACACAGGCTTCTGACACAAGATAACCACCTACATACTGAAAAAAATCCAACTTGACGGACAGACAGGAAGTGCCTGTGAATCGTTTCTAACAGTCTAGGACAACTTCCATCACCAGGGGAGTTCTCACCGTACTTATCTGGCTTTGCTTCATTAAAGTAGGAGAGCTGAGAGAGGTAAACTATAACAATCTGCCACTCAAACCCCAAACCCCTAAGGGGTCAGTGTTTTTACCACAACTCTTCAAGCTGACTTTCCACCAGCGCCCCCGGCGGCTCTCAGTGACGGGCCACATGTGCACCCCAGGAGCGACCAACCTCCCCTACGGTGGAGCCCAGCTTCTCAGCATCCCTGGGGCGCCCCACTCCTCCCCTCCCTAGTCCGCAGAGGCATCTACCCAGCAGTCCCTCAGGCCTCCCCTTCTGAAGCCCAGTCTCTGGGCCCATGCACTGCTCACTCCCTTCTGTGATCTAAAACCAGTCGACTGTGGAGGAAAGACCAAAGGTTACTGTTGAGTGCAGGAAAAGTTTCTAGAAAAGAATCTGTACCTACATAGGAAAAATTTTCTCCCGAGCTGTTCCAAACACCAATGTGGCTCAGAGGCCGAGGAGGCCCAGGGTTCCTGGGCCCTGCCCAGCCACACAAGTCACACGTTCGAGCACCGCCACTCCTTACCTGGTGTGGAAACCAAAATCTGGCAGCGCGTGAGGATGGCCAGGAGGAAATCGTTGTGAGAATGCACTGCAAGGGAAGGAGGTGCAGGTCAGCCTCCAGCTCTGTCCGCATAGGACTCCACTCACGACCCACTAAGTTCAAAGCCCTGCCACCCTTCACGTCAAGCACACATATCTTTAAGGAGACCCGGCATGCTATTAAGACCACATTTTATTTTTCAGATAAAAGTCCTTAATTCATTGAGATCCTGGGAAAACTTCCAAACAGCAAAATAAACCCAGATGACTCGTTTACCATTATCCTGTGTGAGAAGTCGATGCGCCTCAAGGTCAAACTCCTCCTTGCTGATCTTCTGCTTGAACCACAGCTTTAAGTTAGCCCAGTATCTGCGGACGTGGAAACAGTATTAAGAACCAACTTTCTCCCTCCCCAAGTCCACCTCGCCTGCACCAACTCCCGGGGAGGAGACTCCGCGTTCCCTGGCACTGCTGGCTGAACTGTCCCCAAAACATTCACGCATGGAAGCCCCAACCCCACACCCCAGAAGGTGACCACACTTGAGGCAGGGCCTTAAGTGGATTTAAGTGAGGCCACTGGTTGGCCCAAATACAACATGACAGGGCCTCCAGACAAGGCCTGTGCAGGACGCCCTGCTCCCAGGCTTGCAGCCTCCACCCTGGGAGGAGTAAGTTTCTGTTGTTCAAACCCCCTAGGAATCAGAGAAAACCAAGGAGGAAACCGTCTCCTCCAAGGGGGCTGCCGGGGTCCAGAACTGGACTCCCCTCAGCAGCCTCTCCACAGGTCCTCCACCCAGAGCCACACATCCAAGGTTTACTGAAAACCCGTAGGTGCTGTGCGGGGAGGGGGTGGCTGGTAGCACTTACTGTGGGCAACGCCCCTGCCTCAGGTGGTTTTCATCTACCTGGCTGGAGAACTGGGCTTCTAAACATCACCAGAGAGAAGCTCCTGGATGTAAGCAAGCCAGGACCCACCGACGGGAGGGAATGATTCCACCCTTCACTCCTCAGCAGGAGGACAGCAGTGGACTACACGGTTTCCGCTCCCACACCTCGTTTGGGTGCTTAAGCAAGCTGCTTCTTATTCATGGAGCAGGATTAAAAAACGGCTCAGGAAATGCCTTTTCACTCTCAATTCAAGCTCATCCACCTTCTAGAGCTCATTTGAGTTCAGAAAGAGGCTTCCAAGTGAGAAGGGCCGACACGGCCACTCTCGGGGCTGAGCCTGCCTGCCACTGGAAGCAAAGCCTTGGGCCTGTGCATTCTTTCTAGCAGACAACCCCTGACCTCTACGGTCTTAAAGTGGCACAAGACCTGTGACTCTGCCACCTTTCAAGCCTATTTCAAGCGCAAACCAGGTTCAGCTCCAGTGCACACCCCTCACCTGGCATCACCGCTCAGCGAGTCACTAGCACCTCACAAGGGTGGGCACAGTCCTGTGTTTTTTAAAGGACAGGAACAGTGATGAAGCGAGTACAATAAAGCTCCACAGAAAACCAGTATTCCTGTCTCACCTGCTCTAACAGAGGACAGGGACAGGAGAGCGACTCAGGCTGCCTTCTACCAGAGCAGGTACAACCACATCAGGAGCAGGTGAAGCTCTGCCAACACCAGGCTATCTCTCCAAGGCCAACTTCCCAGCCCCTCAGCCAGAACCACTGTCAGGAGCAGAAGCTGCTTCTCGTCTGGCCCCTGTGCCCACTCGGTGAGTGACAGGGATTGCAGCTCCCTCACACTAGGGGAGCCATCACCGCCCTTAAGGCAAGGATGAGGTGGGGACAGCGAGCAGCCGGGGTCAGGTCCCCAAGACTGAGCGTTGATCTGACATGAGCTCCGAGGGGACCACGCCCCTCTGAGTTTGCTGCGGTCCATCTCTGTGAAGCAGCCGAAGGCCTGACCATCAGACCTGCAGGCGTGCAGAGCGCAGCTCCTCACGAGGCCCCTGGGTCAACCTTGTTCACCCACACCAAGGACTACATTTAGACGGCCAGGCGCGCAAGGCAAGGCGAAGGCAAGGCGAAGGCAAGCGAAGCACTCGCGGGGGAGATGTGAGCCACACAGCAGTGCTGCAGACTGCCCAGCGCCAGGCCCCGGGCAGCGGCACCTGACATCGACCCAGCTATGGGCACGGAGGCGGGGACCTCAAGTTTAAGCCAGTCTCGGCAACTTAGTGAGACCCTCTCTCCAAATTAAAAAAGAAATTTCATAGGGCTGGGGACATAGCCGAGTGGCAGAGCACCCTGGGTTCGGTTCTTGGAGATGGGGGAATGAAACAAACGCCAATGCGTAACAGTAGGATTGTGTGCCGCCAGCCGTTCCTCCTGGCAGTCCAGGTGGGACTCCACTAGGCCCACCACTCGGCTTCGCATCTGTGCCTGCCTGACCCGCACCAGGCAGACAACCACGCCTTCAAACAGAACGGGGAGGCCACTTCAAACCCACCTCTGGCAGCCCTGAGCTCCCCGTGTGACTGATGAGAGGGACCAATGGAGGGCAACCAAGCATGTGAGCAGGGCTAAAGTCGCCCAGTCTCCAGCCAGATCCTTCAGATTGAGTGTCAGGAAGACCAGCACGTTCAGATATTCCCAAGAGTGAAGTCTCCCACTGCGCTTAAAAACCGTAAACATCATCAGTGTCACACAGTGCACAAGTCCGAGTAACGAGTGAGGGTGGAAGGCGCATTACCGACTAAAATCATTAAAATTTGTTAATTAAGTGTGCAAAGAATGGATTGATAGTAAACATGAATATTAAAACTAAGTAGGACTGGGGTTGTGGCTCAGTGGTAGAGCGCTTGCCTGGCACATGTGAGGCACTGGGTTCGAGCCTCAGCACCACATGTAAATAAAGAAAGGCACTGTGTCCATCTACAACTAAAATAAATATGAAAAGAACGCATTAAGTAGAACACTGCATTTTTGGAAGTCACCAAATGTTTACAAAAAACAGGATCTTGCAAATTAATGGATTTTAATTCTAGTCCTTGTAGAACTTTGAATTATTTTCTCTTAATGAAAAACAAAACTACCACCCCAAATTTTCACACGAAGGAAAACCTCGGAAAATCACAGACGACATCCACGCCAGGGAACTTCAGTCATAAGAGAGAAGGCGCAAGAGACGAGAAAAAAAGGTGCTGAAGACAAGGCCCGGCCTCCGCCTCCTCCTCCTCCTCCTGACGCCCCCCGAGACCGCCCAGCCTCCACCTCCTCAGCCTCCACCTCCTCCGCCTCCTGACGCCCCCCCCCCCCCCCCCCCGAGCCCGCCCGGCCTCTTTCTCCTCCTGGACGCCCCCCGAGCCCGCCCGGCCTCTTTCTCCTCCTGGACGCCCCCCGAGCCCGCCCAGCCTCCACCTCCTCCGCTTCCTGACGCCCCCCGAACCCGCTCGGCCTCCTCCGCCTCCTGACGCCCCCCCCCCCGAGCCCGCCCGGCCTCTTTCTCCTCCTGGACGCCCCCCGAGCCCGCCCGGCCTCTTTCTCCTCCTGGACGCCCCCCGAGCCCGCCCGGCCTCTTTCTCCTCCTGGACGCCCCCCGAGCCCGCCCGGCCTCTTTCTCCTCCTGGACGGCCCCCGAGCCCGCCCGGCCTCCTCCGCCTCCTGACGCCCCCCGAGCCCGCCAGGCCTCCGCCTCCTCCTCACGCCCCCCGAGCCCGCCCGGCCTCCGCCTCCTCCTCACGCCCCCGAGCCCGCCCCGGGCGCTGCCGGGACCCGCGCGGAGGCCTCCGCAGCCCGGAGCGCCGGCCCAGGCTGCGCAGGCCCGGGCGGACGGCGGCCGCGCCCGGAGGCGGCCCAGCGCTTACTGCTTGACGTTGTCCCCGAGCGCCTCGCTCAGGTTCTTCTTGGCCGCCTCCAGCTCGCTCACAAAGGTCGCCATGGCCCCGCGCGCCTCCGCCCGCCCGCGCACGCCGGCCGCGGCGCCCGGCAACCGCGCGACCCAGCGGCGGAAGCGCCGTCCGGACGCAGCCCGCCCCGCCCCGCGCCGGCGTGCGTCTGGTTCTCGGCCCCGCCCGCCCGGCGGTCGGGAAGGCGCGCGGCCGCGCTCGGGCCACGTGACCGCCGCCGCGAGCCCCGCCGCGAGCCCCAGCGGCCAGAGCAGGTGGCCTGCGCCCGGCCGGCCCGGCGCCGCTGGTTCGCGGCTCTCGCAGCAGCCACGGCCCAGGCGAGCGGTCCGAGCGGAAGGCGGCCGTGGAAGCGGGCGCGCTGAGCTCCCGCACCCCGCACGCCGGGCCGGGACGCCGCCTTCGCGGGCGCGGGCCTGACGGCTTCCACGCTGTTCCTCTGAAAGCGACGCTGTGACGAGCGACTTACATACAGAGCTTGTCCTCACCTGGGTGCGACGTTAGGAGAGTCCGCAGATGGAACTAGGAAGTGGGTGACGGGCACGTGCCTCGTGCACCTGGTCAGATGCTCCCCGGTTTGAGGCCGGCCCTGCACAGATCTAGGAGCTCGTCGTCCTGCAGCTGGCGTGCGGAGGGTCAGCCTCCGGCTTCAACTTCAGGGTCTTGATCTCGGGGACCCTCAAGCCCCACCAGCTGCTGCGACCGCCGAGGCCGCCACTCTCCTGGGTGGAAGGACGCAGGGGCGAGCCCCTCCCTGTGCCTGGCACTCCGGGTGTCGGGGCCCTAAGGTGACGGAGGAAAGTGAGTCTTTCTCTCTGCATCATAAAACCCCAGAGAAAGTCTGACCTCGTTATTCTCCTTGGAGAACGGCTTTCCCTGGCTGCCCAGGACCTGCTGAGCTGATTCCAGACCTCAGCCTTCCGGCTCCCGCGAGGGCTGGGTCACTGCCTGGTCACCGGGCACACGCCCAGTCCTTCTCGGCCTCCTGCAGTGTAACTGACCAGCCCGGCTTTCTGTAGCACCATCGTGGGTCAGTCCCTGTACACACACTCCCCCTTTCTGGTTTTGAGGCATGTGGTCTCGGTGGGGCTCACACATGTATGTGAATGCTACAGGGATTGCTCAACAGGACAAGCCTCACTTCTATCTCCACGCACCCACCAAGAAAGACCGCCTCGAGGGTTTTGTTTTGAGCCCGTGTTTGGTAATGCCCAGGCCTCTACATACCTAGCTCAGTTAAATGTTCCTTTACTGTTAGATGATATAAACAAATAGACATCTGACCAAACAAGGTGCTTAATAGAATACTAGAACCCCTTCTAATTTGGTAGTGAAACTAATTCTAAATCTTCTTTTAGTTACAGCAATGCTTATACAATGCATACCTCACAGAGGCAACTATCAAATGCCTTCAGAGAATTGTGTGAAAGCACTTTATGAGATGTGAAGACCTCGACAAATGTTAGTGTTGTTGTGATCTATTTTCCTCTTCACTTGCTGTAAGTGGGTTGACTAACTAGTGGAGTCAACTCAATAGCAAGTTGGAAATAGACACAATCTAAAGGTCTGACCTTGCCTAATGTTAAGAACGGCAGTCCTCCACATCTGTAAGTCCCTCATCCTTGGAGAAAATACTTAGAAAAACCATCATATCGCCTCCCATACATAAGGCCCTGGGTTCTAATCCCCAGCACTACAAAAAAAAAAAAAAAGGAATAGCAGAAAAACCATCGTATCAGTATGAACATGTACAGACATTTTTATTGTCGATCCTTTAAAAAATGCAACTATTTACATACCATTTACATTTTATTGGTTTTGCTTGTGATCTAGAGGTGATTTTAAATGTGTGGCAGGATTCTTGTAGGTAATACACTACAACATTCATGTAAGAAACTTGAGTCTCCACAGATTTTGTCATCATGAACCAGTCCTACACAGATGGTGAGAAACAACTGCGTTTATGAATATTTCTCTGGGTGGATAGATGGATGTGTATGTGTTCTCCTCATATCAAATAAGAATTTTCACTATTTACATTATCAGTACCTCTTAATGCATTTCCTTAGGATGGGTAGTTGAAGATGGACGGTATTGGGATTATTACATTTTACCTGTTTTTATGTAACTTCTTTCCTTCATAAAGATAATTGTATGCAAACACACTACAAAGAAAAACTGCCTGAAAAGTTTATTTTCACAGCTATTTTACTTATATAGTCACAAAAACTTGGCCTCTGCTTCCTTCCTTCCTCTCATTCTATATTTTTTTAAGCATTGGTTGGTTTCTTTTGATTTTTTTTCATTAAATTTTTTATTGTAAGGACACTTGGCATGAGATCTACCCTTTGGACAATCATCGTTGACTATAGTTACCTGACTGAACAGCAAATCTCCAGAGCCTATTCATCTTGCTGGACTGAAAATCTATTATTAGTAACTCCCAGTTTCCCTTCCCCTGGTTCCTGCTCACCACCCTTCCATCTTGATTCTATGAATTGGATTATTTCATATAACTTTGGTAAGTGGGACCATGCAATATTTATCTTTTGGTGACTTTACTGCACTTAGCGTTATGTTCTCAAGGTTCACCCTCCTTGTCAGATATTGCAAAATTTCCTTCTTTTACAAGGCTGAATAGTACTCTGTTATGTGTGTGTGTGTGTGTGTGTGTGTGTGCGCACGTGCGTGTATACACCACATATTTTTATCCATTCACCTTTGAATGGACAGTTATGTTCGTCACATGGTGAACATTGTCAATAGAGTAGCAATAAGTATGAGAGTGGTAATATCACTCTAAGACCCTGATATCAGTTCTTTTGGATAAATAGTGGGAAGTGGGATCACTTGATTGTATGGTAGGTCTACTTTTAATTTTTTGAGGCCCTGCAGTTGTCCACAGCAGCTGCGGGGACTGCATTCCCACCAGCAGGGTCCAGGGGTTACAGGAGTTGTGAGATGCTCCAGCTCTGGAGAGTCTGCAAATGATTATTCTCTCTCCCAGACACAATATTAAGGTTCTTTCAAGCTCTTTGTGGCCCACAGACTCCATCTTACAAGGGCTGAGACCTAACACAGGAGAGCTAAACCATTAGTGTTGACTCGTTAGCCTTCTTCTCTAAGCATGGCCAGCAGATGTCTGTGTTCTCTCTGTTCCAGACATTGGCAGCTCTGTGGTACAGGAGGGACGCTAACGGGCCAGCTTTAGACTGTCATTAGTACTACTTTAAGTTTCCTTACTGGACTTGCCATGAGAGACTTGCTGTCTCTCTCGGCGCCTGTGTGCGCACAGGGAGGCTGTACACGTGACGCCTCCACAGACGGAACACAGAGGTGCAAGTGGCCCACACTCAACAGAAACGTGTGTTAGAATTAAATATTTTAGAAAACTCCATATAATGTTTCCCCCATCTATATCATATCATATATAGACTGTAATACAGTTAAAGGTCATGGATTTGGAATCTACTTAAATTTATGGTTTACAACAAATTTGCCGTCATCTTTCCATGCACTGTGTACCGTTTGTGTATTTTATGTCTGCCAGAAGGTGGTTCTAACCTTAATTGTTTGTTTTTAATGCCAGGGGTCTTACTGGCTATCTAGTGATGACTTTGGAGCCCTTCTAAGAATAACACTTTAAAATCCATGAATTACATAGGATTACATTTAAAGCTGTTTCATTGAAACAGCTCTATCCACGGGCACTTTAGGGTTTGGAGGCTCCAGCTTAAGACCTGAAGCGTTCTAGGTTCTCAGTTTGCTCAGGCTGCAATAACAACTACCTCAGTGTGGGGCATAAGCAGTAGAAACTGCTATCTCATAGTTTTGGAGGCTAGAAGTCCATGATCAAGGGCCAGCAAGCATGGTGTCTGGGGAGGGCTCTCTTCCCACCTGCAGCCTCGCTGTGGCCATCTCCAAGCACACATGGCTTTTCTCTGGTACATGCTCATGGGAGGAGAGAGAGAGAGTGGACTCTCCGGTGATTCTTCTTAGCAGGTTGCTAATCCTGTCGGATCAGGGGCCCACCTTATAAGCCCATTTAACATTCAATACCCTCTTAGAGACCCCTCTCCAAATACAGTCCTGCTGAGAGTCACAGCTTCAACATGTGAATTTGGGGGACACAAACATTAGCCTATGGCAGTAGTACAGAGTTATTACATTTCTTTTTCCTTTTCTCCAGTGATCTTGGAGACTAAAGTCCTGGAACCCTGAGAAATGTAGGGTATCTAGGGACTCAGTGAAAGAAAGACACATACACAACCCCACAGAGAAGTGGGCATTGTTATTCAATGTGTCTTCATTCTATCCTGGTTGTAATTAAGTTGATCAGAGCATTTTTCCTAGGGTTAGGGAGTCTTAGAACAGAGAACCAACATTTAAGAAATAGAGTGGGCATAATCTCTGCTTACAAATGGAGGCAACTAGAAGCCAGTCAACTGTGTACAAAATGCAAAGAATCATACAAATATTAGTGTTTTCGATCTACTTGTTGAATTATCCTGTAGATATTTTCCTTCCCCCATCAGAGATGTTCAAGGCAATGTACAAGTATTACTTCCAATTCTAGAACAGAGGTGTGGTGGAGCACCTACTCAGCTAAGGGGGAGGCTGTGGGGCCGGGTGGGATCACTAAGCTCCTGAGGCACAGAGAATTGGCCAACCGCTATGGTCTGGACCAGAGTACCCTAAAGGCCATGTGTTGAAGACTTGGTCCTCTGGATGCTGGAAACTTTGGGGGCCCTGGTGGGAGAAAGGCAGATCACGGAGGGTGTGCACTTGAAGGGGACCCCAACCTCCTCTTCCTTTCTCTCTCTGCCCAGCCCTGGGGAGCAGGCTTGGTCCACCACACTCTCCACCCTACCAGGCTGCCTCCCCGCAGGCCTACAAGCAATGAGGCCAACAATGGACTAAACCTCCAAACTGTGAGCCAAAATGAACTTTTCCTCTTTTAGGTTAATTTATCTCAGGTGTGTGTTACAGTAGCAGAGAGCTAACACATCAACCATGGGCACCACGCGCAGGCTGCCCCAGGTTATCTCTGTGCCCCCAAGAGCCTCAGAAGCAGCTCTCCGCTCCTCTTCTCACTCTGGGAGCCTGACAGTCAAGATCCCCTTGGCTCTAAGATGGTGTCAGAACGCAACAGGCTACGGTGATGCTGGGGAATCAGCTTCAAGAGCTCCTATCAAAGGTGGAGCTGGCCCTGGACTTATGAGGCCCTTTCATAAACCTCTCCAAACACGCGTCGTCAAGCTGCACACATTGGACAGACCCTCTTCATACCTCTATAAGCAGTTAGCCAACCTGAAATTGAAAACTTGGCCGAAACCTCTGGCCACTACTCTTACGTGGATGAGAGCTTCTCCAGACACCAAGAAACACTTCTGTACATCATGGAGGTCAAGCGCTGGAGAAAGAGTGGACATGCTGGGCAGGTGCAGGTCACTGGGTTGCCAGTGTCACAGGGAAACGATGCCAGAAGGTGGCTGGAGGGAGGGAAGCCACAAGTGCCCGCCCAGAGAGAGAGTGCCTTCTGTGCTGCCCCAAAACATGGCCCCAGGGGGGAACTCAGGAAGTGAGTTTCAGGAGGTCCAGTGGGCTCCTTGGCTGAAATCCGGGGGTGTTCGCTGCCTGGAGTTACAGCTGTCCCTGTCCCATGCAGGACACCGTGGTCCACCTGCTGGTGTCCTGAGTCACCTCCATCCTGGCCACCGGGACCTCCCCAGAGTCAGGCACTCAGTCTTACACCCTTCGTTGGCTCTGTGCCTGATTTCCTTTTAAAACTGTAAGGAAAAATGCAGCTCAGCTCGGGACTGCGGTAGCTCCAGCCCCTCTGATGGAACTGGCGCTCCGAACGCCTGGTCTCAGTTGTGGCTTAACAATAGCTCCCAGAAATCCATGCCGGACACGGGAAATCACACAAGGGAATTTATTAAGCAAACAGTGCCTCCCTGCAGGGTAAGAGAGAAAATGAGAGGAAAAGAGAAAGGAAAGAGAAAGGGCGCGCGCTAGAGAGAGTGGAAAGTGAGAGGAGGAAAAGCAAGTGTGTAGGAGAGAGAAACGAGAAGGGAAAGATGGCAGTTGGATTCCGCCGGGCTAACGGGAATAACGGAGAAGGACACTTGCAAGCTGACTGATGAACCAATAGCTAGCCAGGATGTCCACAGACTGACAAGTGGTTGGGAGGCCGGGAAAATGGCTGCAAAGGAATGGGCGGAAGCAGCTTTATATATTACAAAAACCGGGCTGCCTTATGAGCGCATCTCTTGTTCTGTGACTCGTCCCTCCTAGAACCTTGTCCACCTCATTGGTGCACCGAGCTCAGTATGGGCAGTGAGCTTGGCGTCAGGATGCAGCCCCCAGGGCTACTCAGCCTGAGGCTTCAGGCCTGGCTTGGACTTCAGCTGTGTGACCCTGGGCAAGTTACTCAGTCACTCAGTTTCCACATTCTCAAAGTGGAGATGCTGCTGCTTACCTTGGGATACCTTGGGAGTGTCCTCAAGATGCACTTTCTCTGAGGTGTGAGAGTGTAAGAAAGCCTGTGGCAACGGTGTCAGGCCCGGAAGTCACCCTGTGTCGGCGTGAGGACTCTGTTGATCTTGTGAGGAGCCAGACTCCTCCATGGATTCTGTCCTCTGAGCTCTTCTCCGATGTTCCGTGTGGACAGCGTTTGAGTGAGGGGAGGCTGCTTTATCTTTCCGACGCGGGCCTCTTATTTCTCGCCTGAGAGCCTTTTGCTGTGGTGGCTGTGCTTCCACTTCAGCCAGACCTGCACCGTCTAACAGAACTTCCTTTCTACATGGATGGGCACGTTCGGGAGCTGGTGATCTAAGGCAGTAGCCGCACATGGCTCTTTAGCACTTGAAACGTGGCCAGTGGGACCCAAGAACTGAATTTTTAATTAAGTTGGAATGTGAATTTGACTATCCACATGTGGTTAGGGCAGCCACCCCGCACAGCTCAACCCTGAACGTTCCATTGCAGCTGGAGCAGTAGCCTGGCAGCTGCCTCCCTGCCTGGCATCTGGCTGTCACAGCCCTCTCATTGCCCCAGGGACCATCTCTGCTGTGCATTTGGCAGTATGCCCTTTATTCCCAGTTCACGGGAAGTCTCACCAGGAAATATTACTTGGATGTGTGGAATACTCGGGGCTCTCCAGAGAAACAGCCAACAGGAAACGTGTGTGTATGCACGTGCATGCATTTGGGCTCACCCGCTCAGACCATCCCAAACTTGGGCCAACTCCACTTAGGATTTTTCAACTCCAAAATGGTGCAAAAGCGATGTGCATTCAGTAGAAAACATACTGTGAGTTTCAAATTTCTTTACTGGGCTAGCCATATGCAATACAACACTGTCCCTGGTGGTTGGGCAGGGGCAGCAGTCCATCTCAACTCACAGCGCCCAATCAAAGGGGGGATTACAAGGGGCACAACCCAACTCCACCATGTGCTGTGGAGCTCTGCTAGGCTCCTCAGTTGGTTAGATGCTTTTCATTTATGACACTTTCAAATAATGATGAGCTTATCAGGACATCAACCCATTGTAACCCCACTGTAACAGCGTCCCTCCTCTGGGAGGGACTTATGATAATTGGCTCATGTGGTTATGGAGGATGAGAAGTCCCACCATCCAGCACCTGCTGGAGAAGCAGGAGAGCTGATTAAGTAATTCCCAGGCCATGTCCAGAGGCCTGAGGAATCAGAGAGGAAGGAGGAGGAACTGATGTAAGTTCCAGAGTCCAGAGGCCTCAGAACCAGGAGCTCCAATGTCCAAGGAGGAACAATCAGCTGTTCGAGCTCAAGAAGAGAGAGGGTTCACCCTTCCTCCACCTGTTGTTCTGTTCTGGGTTGGAAGATGGGGAGGGTGATCTCTTCCTCACAGACACCCCCAAAATGACACCTACCAGCTGTCTAGGCATCCCAGTCAAGGTGACACATAAACTGACCATCACAAGACACAAATTCATTCCTGTGTTTAGTCAGGGAATGAAATGGGTTTTCTACTTTGCCTTTTGGTCTGGTAACTTACACTAACAGATTCTTTTCTGATGTTAAACCACACGTGTATTTTCAGGAAAAATCCTTTTTGGTCATGATACATATTTATAACACATCACTGTATTTGATTTGATCATGTTTTACTACTATGATCATGAGTAAAATTTGTTTAATAATTCTTAGCATCCTTGCACATATCGAAATTATATGTCACATTGATACCGCTCTTTACCGGTGACGAGTCCTGCTTCCTCAGGTGCTGAAGTATAACTCCAGAGAAGCACGCTGAGGCAAATGTAGAGTGGAAATTAAGCTTTATTAAAGAAAAGTAAAAGCAGACTTCTCCCGGGTGGAAGAAGGAGACCCAAAGGCGGAATCCATGGGATGAGCAAATCTTGTCCTTTTTATGGGTTTTATTCTCCCATTCTCTCCCCCTTATCTCTTTCCTTCCTGCCTATGGGATTAGGCCTGGTTTTGCAGGTGAGAAGTAAATAGTGAAAAGTGGATGGGGCAGTGGGAGGGCCAAAGTGATGCAGCCAGGTAAGGGCCCAGGGGGCATTAATCAGCATCTTCCTGCCTGTAGTCTCTGACAAGGGCAGGTAAATTTGGTTATCAATGGGCTCTGCAGGTCCTTGACATTACATTCTCCAGGGCAGTCTCCAACTTCCAGAGGCAGATGGCTTTTATGGCCTCCGTTTCCTCCATCTGACCCAATCCCCTATTTCTACACTAACTGCCTATCCCCAAGTCTGGCTTCAACATCATGAAATGAGTTGGGAAATTTTCTCTATTTTTTTCTATTCTCTCAAACATTTTTTTTTTTTTCTTTTAAGGGATGGGGCGTCTTTCTCTGCTCTTTGAAAATCTGAGAAAATTCCCGTAATGCCATCTGAGCATGCTCTCTCCATGGCTAAGAGGGCAGGGTTTTTTTAAAAGTTCGATTCCCTGGATTCCTGGTATCTTGGAGAGTTACTTTTGTTAATTCACCTAGTTTTCCTGCATGCTCTTCCATCCCTGTAGGTCTTCCAGGAGCTCACTGGACCCGTGGTTGTTTTGCCAGGCTCAGGATGGGCTCCTGCAGGTGGGTGACCCCTTGACCCCTTGATTGCCACCACCCCCCTTCTTGCTTCACAGAGGACTCAAGGTACAATATCATATCTCCCCACATATCAAGGAACTCCCCCACCGGTGTCCTACCCTGCTTCTGGCCTAATTTACGTTTTTTAATATTTTTTAGTTGTCAGTGGACCTTTATTTTATTTAATTTATTTATTTATTTATCTGTGGTGCTGAGGATGGAACCCAGTGCCTCACACATGCAGGGCAAACGCTCTGCCACTGAGCCACAACCCCAGACCTGCTTCTGGCCTAATTTGCTGTGTTTATTCCAGAAACTCGGGAGGGTCACCCCTGGGAGGAAGGCCACGGTATGGGTTTCCGACTCCCCGGCTCTTTGGCTCTTCGGCTGCTTGTCTCTGATTTAAAGAGGCACTTTAGATCCCCTGGTCTGGGAGGTCAGGGCTCGCCCCACACAACTGCGCCCGGCCAAGGGTCTCCAGGGCCGCCGGGGCTCTGCGGGGGAAGCGGTCCTCCCACCCGGCCGGCGTCGGTCCTGCACGGCCCAGAGGCCTAAAGGCAGCAGGCGGCTTAGGGAGTCAGCGGCCCAGCCCACCCGCGGCCCGGCCCCTCGGCCTGACCTGCCGGGCAGTCCTGGGCTCTCTAAAGTTGGAGCGCGGACCTGCCGTCCTGCCCTGGGGCCCTGTCCCGCGCGCGGGCAGGACTCCACGAACTGCCGCCGGCGCAGAGGTCGGGACGCAGCCACTGCGGTAGGAGCACCGAATTGGCTTTGGGTGGAGGAAACTGCGCAGAGCGCCATTTTCTGAGAAGCAGAGCGAAGATTGGAAGCCCCGGGCCACCAGCGAAGGTCGCCGCGCCGCCCGCCTCGGGAGGAAGCCGGGGCTCCGGCCGGCGGCCGCCAGGGGGCGGTGCGCCCTCGCCTTTGCTCCAGGGAGCGCGGCCGCCGGATGGTGGCTCCGTGCCCAGCCAGAGAACGCTGCCCTGTCCTTCAAGGAGATCCTGCCTGAAGTGCTGACCTCTGGACTCACACTCCACGGCCCTCCAAAGGTGGGATTTTTCAGGCCCTCCAAGAACGACAGAGATGGGCTCAAAACCACTACAGAATCCCGCAGGGTGGTCACCTACGGGAAGAAATTGCAGAGCTGCCACATTCGGGAACAATCTAGGAGCTGAGGACCAAGAAAGAGGACATCATCAGTTGGGTGGTGACGGCAGGGGTCTACAGAGGGGGCTTGACAGTCTACCCGACCCTGAGGACCTGGAAGGCGGGATGGAGCGGAAAGCCCCTGTGCCTGTCTGTCGGGTCTGGGAATAAAGGCAGTTAACAGATACGGCGCACCTGCCTGCTACGAGTCCGCGTTGCCTCCTGTAGTCCAAACCCCGGGCCTCTGAGGCAGACCTGCCGCCGTCTTCACGACACAGGTGAGGAAAGGAGGCTCAGCAGAGTCCCCTTGTCCAGTGCGCATCAGGCAGCAGAATCAAGGCTGGACCCCAAGGCTGACTGACACCAGAGTCCAGAGCTTTTCTAACATCACAACCACAGCAGTAAAAGGTGGACTCCACTGAGCACTTAATAGCTGCCAACCTTACTAGCACAGCTGTCCTTTGGTATCCAGGAGGGATGGGCTCACAGCTGACAGAATTGGAGAGGTTTAAGTCTCCTGTGTAAAATGCAGTGTTTGCATGTAACCTCCTCACTTCCTTCCACATGCTTTAAATCATCTCTGGATTACTCATAATACCCAATAGAATGTGAATATCATGTAAATCGCTGTTCTACTGCATTCTTTACAGGATAAAGGTAACTCCACACGTTCAGTGCAGGCACAAGACTTTTTAAATATTTTCAGTTTGTGGTTGGCTGAATCCGCAGTGGGGGAACCCACAGGGACATAGGGCCAACTGTATGTACTTTTCAATTCTTTATTTAATCCTCACCACGACCCTATGATAGGTAGCAGTAGTAGTAGTCCCACTTTACAGAGAGATGACTAAATCACAAAGGGTAAAGAAACTAGCCCTCTGGTACACAGCTAGTAAGTGGTAGAGCTGGATCTGAGGCCTGGCAATCCTGCTGCAGAGTTCACCCTCTAGCTGCTATGTTCTGCTGCTCAGCCTGTTGTAGGTGCCCCTATCTACTTCTTCCATCCAAGACAAGTTGAGAATCATGAAAACTCCGTGATGTTCAGCCAGGAAGGCTGAAGCCATCTACCTGCCTGGAGCTCAGGCATGCCCTTAGCCACATTTCAAGAGACCCCTCTACAGACGGCACTTTTTAAAGCACCAATATCTGATACCTGTGTGTTGCCTTTCCCCAGTGAGCAGGTGGGTTATAGAGTTCAATCCTGGAAAGTGGTATCTGACCAGTAGGTTCCTTTCAGAGTTCAGGAAGGTGAAGCAGGCCCCACCCAGGTTACTTCTGCATGACCACCATCTGCAGGAAACCCCTGCTGACACTGGTGTATGAAGAGGGTACAGCTTGTGTAAACCAGGTTCCTGAAGATTGGCTATTTCTGTGGCCATCATTTTAAACTGTGGGATTCCTGCCCAAAGCGGACAGTATCTTTTCCAGCTATGATGGGCTAGTGGGTAGCCTTGAACTCCACAGTATCTAATGTGTTGCTGGCAAGTGTCTGAATGACAGGGTTTTAATTGTTACTGTTGTTTGGTTTGGATTCTTGGTAGAATGCCAATAATAGGAGCCTCAGGTTTTTCTGCTGTTGCCAATGGAAGGAGGCACTGTCTGCATGTGTCCTGATGCCTGGCACAGCAAGCTTCTGACCGGATAACTGGTGTTAATACACATTTACCAGCACTTAGTATGTCAAAATGAGTTACTCCAATGCCTAGTCTATTCCAACCATTTCTATATCATTTAGTGGATACCTAGGAACAAGCCAGGCTAGGACGATGGCTCAGTTCCTTCTGGTTGCCTTGGAGAGTACAAGGGAGACCACAAAATGCATGGTGTCTACCCTCCATTTTTGATATGACCAAGGGAGATTACTGGACTGTGCTTGCTCCAACAGAAAATCACTTCTATTTAATTTGCCCTACTGTGTAAGCAGTGGTCCTCAGCTTTGGGGTTAGAATCACTTTGAACATTTTTGAAAACTCCTTGCCCAGGCCGCAAGGAGTAATGAAATCGGAGTGTCTGGGAATAGAATCACGTAGCTTTCAAATCTCCCAGGTGACTCTTCCTAGTTTCTGTGCCCCGCCCTCCCACCTCCGACCCTAATAGGTGACTCACTGGGCAGGGCACCTACAGAACCAGACAGGGTCGAAAATCCCTGTGGGCCGGAGACCCCGAACATTCCTGGAGAACCTGAATATTGACTAGACTGAATTCAAGGAAGCAAGTTCCAAGACATTTGCAATGATTCAGATTGGAAATTGAGCCAGGTGTGGTGGTGCACACCTGTAATCCCAGCAGCTCGGGAGGCTTGAAGCAGGAGGATTACAAGTTCGAGGTCAGCCTCAGCAATTTAGCAAGGCTCTAAGCAACTTAGTAAGACCCTATCTCAAAATCAAATAAAAGGGCTGGGGTCATGGTTCAGTTGCAAGGTGCCCCTGGATTCAATCAATCCGTGGTACCCCCTCTCCGCCCCCCAAAAAATTACAGGGTAGTTTTACAAGAAGGAAAGCATATTTGCAGAAGGCAGTCCAGGTTGGAGGTAAACTGGCCTCAGTCATTTGGAGTAGGTTGAGCTGGGTCTTGGTCCCAAAGGCAGCCTCATCTGGTAACAGACAGGTTTCCCTTTGCTTATTCCTGAGCTTCAGTGAAATCTGCACACAGACTGACGGCCTGGTCTGAGCTGTAACTGGGGAGGCAGGGATGAGCCTTAGAAGGAGAGCGGGAGCCTTGTTCAGGCTGAGGTGGTGGCTGGACACGGCAGCAAGGGGCAGCAGTGGCATGAGCAGGCACCACAGCAGAGCCAGGGGGCAGCAGAAGCACAGTGAACCCCCTGCCCTGCGACTGCCTGCAGTGCCACACCCCTGAATGGGGACGGAAGCTCCAGGTGAAGCGGGCAGGAGGGCAAAGAGGCATTACCCTTCGGACAGTGATCCGTGCAACCTCCCTGTGCTCAGAGAAAGTGAAGTCTGCCACCCGAAAGAATCACCCAGCTGCTCAGCGGCGTAGCTTAAGCCCTGATCGAAGTTCCCAAGCCCCCACACAAACAGGTCAGTTTTCCTGCGGCCTTAACTGTTGGACAGACAGAAGTCTCCACGGTTGCTGCAGGGAGAAAATCTCCGACAAGCGAGCAGAACGGGGGTCAGAGCTCCAGGACACGAGGGCATGGTAGTAATGTGTGTCGTACTGGGTGGCAACCTCGCGAGTGGAATCCTCCTCCTAGCTGGTGTGGTCAGGAGTAGCAATGGCCACGTGAAGCTGGTGCTTTCTTAATCTGTGTTGTCTGAATTATTTAGTCTCTAGCCTCCCCACGAGAGAACGCTGGAGGAAGCCAGGCGATAACCCGGGTTTGGCCAGCAACAGTGTAATTTTGAAACATCTATAGGATTCCTGTTTACCTTTTCCAGAACCCTCACCAACTGTGTCACACTATCCCTCTAGTCATAATTTCAAGCACTGTGTCTCCATAGCAATGACTCGGCTCCCGTTGCCATGGCAATCGTCTAGGGCAAGAACACTTCCATCAATCCTTCCCCTCCTTCCTGTTACCATTGTCAGTTTTCAATCCGGGCTCTTATTATATCTTTCAGCACCGGCCTGAAAAATAATAGGTGGTCAGTGTATTGAAGAAACAGCCTGCTCGAGACTATTAAAACAGACCTTACCTGTTCTTTCTGTCTCCAGGCTTGGTCCTGTGGGTTATTACGCCTTGTCATCTTTTTTTATTTACTGGAATTTTTAAATTACAGAAGCACAGGCTCATTTTAGAAAACTCAAACAATAAAAATGCCTGCAAAGTTAAAAATAAACCATTCCTCTCTCCACTAAAATCAATGCTGTGGATCGACAATTTAAGCATAAAATAAATCTCTAGAGGAACTTATATGATGAGAAAGATTGTTTTAAATAAGATGAAAATCCAGAAATCATAGAGAAATGAAATTAATCTATTTGTCCACATAAATATTTCAAAAAACTATATGGGGGGAAAATTCCATTAACAAAGTAAAAAGATCAATGACAAATGGGAAAATGGATTTGCAAAACAAACGATAAAAAGTTTAACTTCTGGGGCTGGGGAGATAGCTCAGTTGGTAGAGTGCTTGCCTTGTAAGCACAAGGCCCTGGGTTCGATCCCCAGCCCCACCAAAAAAAAAAAAAAAAAAAGAAGTTTAACTTCTTCAGTTATCAACAAGTTTTGCAAGTCAGTATGGAAAAATGGTCAAATTACCTAACGTTTGTAGAAAAATGAACACAACTGGTTGCATAAGATGCACAGCCTGACTCATAATCAAATAAATGCAGTGATCAAAACAGTAATGAATATAAAGATGAGTTTTTTCTGACTCTGATTGGTAAAGAGAGGCACAAGGACCCCCTGGTGCTGCAGGCCTGAGGGGAGCTCCCAAGCCCTGGGTGGAACTGTGTGCTACACATTCTGTCTGGAAAATTCGCCAGTGTTTGTCAAAATTAAAGATGCAAATCTCCTTCCACTGGTACTCCCTCTCCCAGAAGTTCACCCAAGAGGCAGAGCTGCACATGTTTAGCAAAATCCACATATAATCATGTTTGTCGCTACATTGTTTGACAAAAGCAAAACACTGGAAATACCTAGAATTCATGAGTGGGGCGGGTTAATAAGTAGGAGTAAATGCCTGTGATGGATGGTAGCTCTGATCTTCAAGAACCAAAAGAAGAAACTGCAATGTAAGAGTAAGAACATAACCGGATGCATCGATGAGGTGTGTGTGTGTGCGTGGAACCAGCTTGAACAACAGAAAACAGTTACCAATGGTTTGGGAGCTGGTGTGAAGAAAAGGAAAGGAACTTTTATTTTCATTTTGTATCTTTTACTCATTAAATTTTTCATGATTGCTTTTTTCCACATATGACATTTAAAGACCATCAGCAGGGTTTCTTCACTTCTCTTCCCCCACCACAATGGCCAGAGATGCTTTTTAGTTTTTTCTCTACATATACAGGAAAGATGCAAATATGTGTCTTTGAATATGCATGACTATATATATACATAGTTCTGCAATTTTCTTTTCTTAGTTTACATATCATTCACATCTTTCCATGTAAAGGCACACTAGATGAAATTCCATAGTAAAAATAGGCCACAACTTATTTACCCTTTCTTCTGTTGTTTTTTTTTTTGTTTTTTTTTTCCCCCCCCAAAAGTTTGCCTTTGCCTTCAATTCTACAATGGCCACGTTTTGCATAATTTATCTGTGTGTCTGTGTATTTCTGTGGGTCGATTTCCCCAGTGGCACTCTAAATAAAAACAGGACAGAATCACTGGAGATCAACCCAACTCAAGCAGGTGACTTAAAACTTGCTCTTAGGACATATTTTTAAAATTTTAAAAATTTGTTCTAATTAGTTATACCTGACAGTAGAATGTATGTATGCACTTTGATATATCATACATAAGTGGAGAATAATTTCTCCTTTTTTTGATTGTACATGCTGTGGATTCACATTGGTCATGCAGTCATACCTGTACATGAGGAATTAATTTGTTTCATTCTACCATCCTTCCTATCCCTTATCCCCTCCCCTTCCTTCACTCCCCTCTACCTAATCTAAAGTAACTCTTATGACACCTTTTGAGCTTGCACTGAAAAACACAGTCACACGGAGAATACAAGCCCACAGGGTGGGATCGCTCTCCACCTTCAGCCCCAGCAAGGACAGGGAAGGAAGGAAGGCTCAGGGTCGTGCGACCCCGTCCAACCCAGTCTGCCGTCCTAAGGGGATCTGCAGTTTTAGCCTTATCTTTCGGTTAAGGGCATCAATTCCTTCAGCAGATGCTGTCTGTGTCCTGTCCACAGCCCTAACACTCACTCCCACTGGCCAGTGCCCTTTACAGTGAGCATCTGCCATTTCCCTCCTCTAGGAAGATCTCCACTGGCCAAGAGCCCTGTCCTGGTACTCCCCCTTCCTCTGGTCTCATGCCACTTTCAGAAGAGAAGCTGTCCTTTAAAGGTGGCATCTCCCGCAGAGCTGACACACCTGGGCACAGTGGCTGTCCTGCTCCACATCCCTCATGGTGACAGCAGAGCTGGAGAGGCCACGCAGGTCTCGGGGCAGCTGACCAGCATCCCCGCATACCGCCTTGGCCCTTGAGGGCTGCAGAGCAGCAGAGGAGATGGATGCGGGTGGGATGGTGGGGCAGCCGGTACCTCCCTAGGTTCCCAGCATGGAAGGCCGCTTTCCCCAGGGACCACAGACCCTCATGGACACGGTTTCCCCGCCCTGAGATGTCTCGTCCTATTTTCAGTAGACTATTTTTGGAGCAGTTTCAGGTTCACAGCAACACAGAGCAGAAAGTTCGGAGAGCTCCCACCGGTCCCCTCGCCCTGACGTAGACCTCCCCCTCCCCCACCATTGTAACACTTGGTACGCTGAAGCTGTAGGGACGCATGTCAAGGCCCACAGTCAACCCAGGGTTCACCCTTGGTGTCCCTACGTCCTTTGGGTATGGACAAATGTGCAACGCATGTGTCCCTAGGCCAGTGTCTTACAGAAGACTAACTGCTCTGAAACCCTGTGCTCTGCCTATCCGTCCCTCTGTCCCCACTGGGAAATCACTGATAATTTATTCTCTGTAGCGTCGCTTCTTCCAGAATGTCACACGGCAGCTGGACTCGTGCTGCAGGAGGTTTCAGACTGGCTGCCTTCCCCACAGCGTCCACACTTCCTCCTGCTTCCTCACGGCTGCAGGACGCATCGGTTTTAGCACTGAGTAGCATTCCATTGTCTAAACGTGGCACAGTGTGTTGGTCCATGCACCTGCCGACGGCCATCCCGGCCACTTCCAAGTTGGGCAGTTATGAAGAAAGCTGCTGGGAACACCCACGTGCCCGTTCCTATGTGAATGTCTTCAGCAGGTGTGGGTCAATACCAAGCAGCGGGACTGCTGGATCGATGGGCCCGTGAGAGCATGCTCAGTCTTGGAGAAGATGCCGAGCTGTCTTCCAGTGTGTTGTGGTGCACTTTTTAAATGACTTAATCTTGTGGCAAGTACTCACGTGAGGTTTGTTCTTGGTGACTCCACCTAACTTCCCAGCACTATAGCTATAACACAGTACAGGTGGCTCGGACTTACAGCAGTTCAGCTTATGATTTTCAGCTGCATGATCGTGCAGAAGTGAGGCGTGTTCAGTAGAACTCTTAACCCAGATTTTGAATTTTGCTTTTTCTAGTGGTTGGACCCTGAGGTGAGGGACTGAGACTGGGAGCCCCAGCAATCCAGTGGTCAATACTTTCAGTGAGCTGTGTTGCTAAACAGGAGGTTCAATGGCTCAGGTGTAATAAATGCAGTGTTTACTTATTTTCAATTTACAATGGTTTATTTGGACATAAGTCTGTTGTAAGTTGGGAGGAATCTGCACATTGTATTGACAGCTTCCTCTTGTGACCTGTGATAAACAGGAAGCTACAGCTGCCCAAGTTATCATCCAGTCTATTCAAACTAGAAGGGACTGATTATGTTACAGTTCTCATAATCTAATCATTTCACATCTGTACATTCTTTCATTAACAGGAACTTTTGGGGGACACCTCATATTCAAACCATAACACAGTCTGAGGGAATGGAAACATATTACATGCTAACCAGATTATTTTGATCACAGAATTATGTACAAACTTGTAATCAAAGAGGTAATCTAACCTGAAATTCATCTCATGCACTGGGACTAGTAGATTCAAGATGAGGTATGGACCCTGTTACTGTTTTCTTAAGAATTTGCACATAGAAGTTAGACTTCAAAAAATCGGATATTTCTTTATGTTTATAGCTTATCAGTGGACACTGATAAAAAGCTCTGCTTTTTCAGAGCATGTTTCAGGCCTTCTTATGTTTATGTGCTCCTCTTCCCTCTGCAGTCCCCTTACAATTCTTCCTTGTGGACGCAGCTCCCCAACTGCAAAGCCATGCAGCCAGCCCACTGGTCCCTGCCGAGAAGCGGCAGCAGAGCAGCGGAGTGGCAGCCGGGTGGGTGCAGGTGGCAAGCATAGCCCACGGCCCATCATGCAGGCATGGTGGTCCTGAGGCACTGTGAGTCAAGATGCCCACCTGCCATCCTTTGGTGGCCAGGCCTGGGACCCTATGGACGCCTGCTGTACAGGCAGCGCTGCATCCTAGAACCCTGAGCACAGAACATCCAAAGACCTCAACCTCCGGTTCCTGACTGGCCAAGACAATGGCAGCGGGCAGACCTGAATGGAGGTTAGGAAGTTGGTCAGTGGAGTTGCCCAATAGCGTGAGTACTTTTCTAAGCCTCAACTGGCATAAGTGTGGACCAATCACCGTGACCCAAGTGCTGTATCTGCACTCCAGCGGAGGAAATCTGATGCCAGATTTTTTTTCTTGCCTTTCAAGTTTTTTTCAGTTTCTCTTCTATAAATTCTGTTTACTTTTACCTATTCTGGTCTATGGATTTTGTTTCTCCAATTTGGGAGGCAAGAACCCAGAAAGAAAAAAATTGATGGTGAGCTGGCTGGTGTCCCTGGCAACCCTGAAAGTCACGATCCACCATTAAAAGCCGCGACATTTCTCAGCCACTGAGGCCTGCAACCTGAGCCCCCTCACCAGCGAGTGAGGAAAACGGTTTCATCTGTACATAAGCCCTTTTCTCTTGCTCTGGGCGCTCATGAGTGTGGACAAGTTTCTAGACCATGAAGAATTATCCGGGACAAGTCCCGGAGCGTAGAGGGCAAACGCCTGTGAGTGTTCCACAGGCTGCTGCCTGAGTCAAAGAGTGCTGACACGACTGTTCCCTTCCCGCTTTGGACCATGGAAACCTGGTAGGATCCCCGTCACTGAGAGGCTGTTAGATGCAGAATCTCAGGCTCACCAGACCTACTGAGTCAGGATGCGCAATTTTAACAAGCTCTGCAGATTATTCCACTCCAGAGCTGCTCGCAGGTCGGCCTCCTGCTGTTTGCTCTTTTTGGACCCTTGCCCAGAGCTGCCTCACCCATCACTTCCTCCAAGAGCCTGAGCAAATGTGCCTGCACCTTCCCGGTTTCCTGCTGGTGAGTCTGCTTCCCTTTGATTTTCATCTGAGAAAAAGCGGTCTATCCTCCACCAACGAGCCTTTGACTTCACTGTACACACTTTTAAGATGACCACAGAGAACAAACAGCAGGTGCTGAAAAAGTGGAAAAAGGTCCACAGGACTCAGGAATTGGTCATCTAACAGTAATTCCCACTAACATGGTGTCAGGGCCTGGCTACCAGATGAAACAGCAGGTTCTTATCCTCATTCAAAGATGGGGAAACCAAGGCTCAGAAAGGGTCCGTAACTTGTCTACATTCAGAGCTGTAAAGTGGCACTTGAACACAGGAAGTATGACTGGAGATGGGACACCTGACACTCCTGCGGCGGGTAGTGAGGGTGATTCCTAGGACTCCACTGACTGACCAGCTGGGCCTCTCAGGGGCAGCAGGAGTAGGTGAAGGGGCAGCCCTCCTGTTTAGGGCTGGTGTGGCTACTTCCAAGTTATTATGGTAAAACTTCATTTATTTCTAAGATTATTTGTGAAAGTTACTTGTTTTCTATTCTCCATTGTCCTCTTGTAACTATTAGCTCTGATTTTTATTTGAATTTTATCATTTTAAGAGGATAAGGTAGACTTTCTTCGGAGGGAACCATGAGTGTCATGGTCAGGGTAGGAAGTGACCCCTGGAAGCTCATGTGTGAGACTATGCAGGAATAGCCAGAGGGAAATGATGAGATTATCAGCTGTGACCCTATCAATGAACTCGCTGAATGGTTAACCCACTGAATGGATTAATGCTTTGACTGGGCTAACGGGGTGGTAATTGCAGGTGGGGTGAGACTGGGGGAGGGGGCCGCTGGGGGTGTGCCTTTGGGGTTTGCACTTTGTCCCTGGAGTGTCTCTGCTTTCTGGCTGCCCTGGGAGTTGAGCAGCTTTTCTCTGCCACTCCCTCCACCATGATGCTAAAACCCAGGTTTTGAGATCAAACTCCATGCACTGCTTCTGTGGGCAGGGCGTCTGCACAAGTTGCAGCCTCTGCAGCCGGGAAGTAGGCGGCCCTGAGTGGTGGGCCATGCCCTCCAGGGCTGCCAGGAACCCAGCAGCTCACCGGGTTTCCTCTCCTCTCTGGGTTCTTATCTCCTGAGCTCCTCATGAGTGAGGGTAAGAGCAGGCTTGATGGCAGCATAGGAACAGGACAGGACGCTTGCAGTGTAGGGGACCTGACAGAAGGTTTTCGGCGTGCGCTGGTTAGAGGTTTAGACAGCACTTGGTCACTGCTATTGGTCCAAACCCATGCTAATTAGCTTTTGAAAAGTGCTAATGCTGTCGGTTCAAAATCATGCTAATCAGGGTTTGGAAAAGTAATACGAGGCCCGTTTGGGTTTGCCTTACTCCCCCGCCCCCACCTTTGGGAAGCAGGGGGTTGAAGTCATTGAATTGTGCATGTTCTGTGAGGTGCCTGGGGCACAGAGTGCGCTCCTCCTGCAGCGAGCATCCCCACTGTGAGCAGGCTGGGCTGCCACGGGTGCCTGGTGACGCCTCAGGCCTCCGTCACCGTCACCGTGGCAGCTGGTGCCTGCTGCCTGTGCTTCGGCCCGCTGAGCACTCTTTGCTGCTTCTCAGCAGGGACCAGCAGGCTGGCTGCACGGCTCGGCTCAGTGGCTGGAGAGCCGTGTTAATGCTCCACCTCCCCTTGGGCCCAGAGCAATTGGAGTATGCTGACCACGGACTGAACCTCTGAAACCATGAGCCATTAGGCTTTTCTTCCTCTAAGCTGTACTTGCCAGGTATTTTGGTCACAGTGATGGAAAGGAACATATAGGGATAGGTACAGGGGCCACCACAACAGATTCTTGCAATGGCCTGAGAGACGGTGCTGAACCCTCAACACTGATACTTGGAACTCAATACCCTAAACTCTTCCTGAGGGAACACAAGATGAGCAGATGCCAAGTGCTCAAGCAGAACAGCAGCGATGGCTCCACAGCTCTGCCAGGTCTCTGGCCGCCTCCCAGCTTCGGCGGTCAGAGCTGATGGCGGAGCAGTCAGGTCAGGGCATTGGGACTCCACCTACCTGATGCAGACCGATCAGGCTCCGTGTGCCCTAAGCAGCCCAGGTTCTTGGCAGAAACACCTGTGACTGGAAATAACCCTGCTTCCTTCCTCCTAGGGAAAAGAGCCTGACCCACTTCAACCTTGATCGCTGGGCTGCTCCAGGGTTATCACAGAGGTTAGAGACTAAGAGATCCTCCCCATGGCTCCAGCCATAAGCAACTTTTGAAAAAGTTTCTCACTCGTGGAATGAGAAGCAAGAAAGCTTCCTACCCAGAGAACCCGTCTCCCTGGAGAGCAGGCGAAGTTTTCCACAGCACCACACCCTTCCTGCTGGTTCTGGCCACTCACCTCCCTCATCCTGGGCTGAGGCTCTGTTTGCCCTCGATGGTACTGTCCCAATTTGTTTTTTATTTCAAACCCTGGTTTCTCAAAATGTCCTAGACCTGACGGATAAAAGGGAGACACTTTTAGTATCCTTTGAGATCCTTCTCTAGCAAACCAAAAGACCAGAGTTCTACAGCACAGAAAGCAGGACCAGCAAGGACTTTGTTTTGCCGCCTCTGCCCTGGTTCCCCTACACGGCTGCTGGGCCTCATCAGCCACAGACAGCCCATCCCTGTCACTAAGGACGGTCAGTGACATGAGCGCACCCATCCCTACAGCACTTCTGCAGGGAGTCCTTGGGACACTGGGAGCAACCTTCCTCCTTGTGCCAGAAAGACATTGGTTTGAGGTTCTTAGTTTCTTTCTTCTGACAGACACTAAACCTCTCTTTCTGTGAGATCCTGGTCCTCCTCTGTAGGCGAAGGCTGAGCATATAGCTTTTCCCAGATTAAAAGAAGAAACAAGAGGCTGAGGCACATAAACGCAAACTCTAATCAGCCCCCTTCCTTCCCAGGAGGACCCAACTCTGCCCAGGGATGTGGTGTGCCTTCTCCATGTCCCCGAGACCTAGCAGACAGTGACCTCAAGCCTAGTCCCTCCTCACCTGAGCCCGCAGAGCATGGCAGGCTAACAAGGACACCAGACTGGCGGGGCTGGGGGCACATGCTCAGAGGAATGTCTCCTCCCTCCTGCCTCAGGTGTGAGCAAAGAAACATGTCGCCCTAGCCCAACCACCAGGAAGCCAGCTTCGGGTGGAAGCTTAAACTCAATGGCAAAGAGGAAGCTGCAAAGAAGGTATTGATGATACGCTTAAGCTGTTGGAACAGCTGATCATTGCAGACTGTTCCACATTTTGTAGGCTAATAAATTTCCTTATTGTTTTTACCAGTTTATGGGGGATTTTATATTCAAAGAACCTCATCCCACGTCGATCTTCTCCACCCCAGAAAATCCCACCAGTTTCATTAGTTATTCAGGTCAGGCACCTAAAAATCATATTTGCTTTTCCTCCACTCCCTCCAAAATTTAATAAGTCACAAGCCTACTTGCTCTACTTCAGAATGTATTCACAGCCTGGGCTGCATCACCTTCTCTCTCCGTGGAGTTGATGCCACTGTCTCACATAAAATCCGCAAAGCTCCTGACTGTGCCCCCTTGCCCCTTGCCTCCCTGTGCACTGCTCTCCAGGAAAGTCAGGATGACCGGGAGAAGCAGGCCAAGGCACTCCCCTGCTCGAAATGTTCCAGGGTTTCCAGCTTCAAGAAGCACACATTCCTCGTTGGCTTTCCAACGGTAAAGACTGCATCGCTGTAACCAAGACCTCAAAATGCAGTGCCTTGTAGACGGGAGTCCACCCTCCCTCACAGAGCAGTCTACCCTGAGCAGACAGCTCCCGAAAGGCGCCTGGGCACCAGGCTCCTCCTGTCATGTTGCCCCACCGCCTCTGCTGCGGGCGCCCTGTCTGCACTGGGATGGCTGGTCACTCGGGGGAGGGAGGGAGGTGAAGCTAAAGACAAGCAACCCCCTTCACCAGGTGAGGTGGGTTCGGCACACCCCTCACGCCACGTTCCTTTGGCAGTGACTAGCACGTGGCTGCACCCCACCCCAAAGGAGGCTGGGAAATTTAGTGTCTGGCTATGGTCCAGATAAAAGCATTTGCCAAGGAAGAAAAGGAGGACAGATTCTGGAAGTCTGCCCTCTTCCTGTAGCACTCATGGCTTACAGCATCTTGTCCCTCAGTTCCCCAGAGCCCCTCCTCCCCTTCCTAGTGCGCTAACAAAGGCTCCATCCACTGTGCCGTTTAGCACTGTGAGCCGCCATTCTCGCTATGCTGGTCAGTCTCCTCTTTATAGCAAGAGGAAAAAATGTAAGTTTCTTGAAATGACAGACACATTTGCAATGATGAAGAGCCACTTCCCAGTTCCAAAGACTCTCCTCTGAAGCACCGCAAGTGTGACAAGAGCCGGGCATGTCTGAGTAGAGGTAGCCTTCGAAACCACCATGGCCCGCAGGGAATGGCTTCAGTGGGCTCATTAGGAGAATCCACCTTTGTGTAAATGAAATCAGAAGAGTCACCATGGGAAACAAGCCCTCTCCACGCTCCCACATGGAGACACCTTGGTGTGGAGTTCACTTCTCTTGGGGGATCTCTCTTAGCAAATGCACTCTTTCCACCAGAATTTGCCACTCTGGATTTGTTAAAACCTGTCCATTATTTGGTTTGAATTCCTGGGTCAAGTGCTGGGATGGAAAGGAAGTGTGCTGCCATGGGTGATCATAGATCCGGTGACGGTGAGGCTGAGGTGTGGTTGCTTGGAAGCAATCGTTGATTTTTTTTTAAATTTAAAATTCCCATCATCTATTTGAAAATCCACATAAATGAATGTAAACACACACACATATCAGTGTGTATCATGTGTACGTGTGTGTGTGTGTGTTTCCTAGTAGGCACAGTCCTGTTCTCCCCTGAACCATACCGCATACATATAAAGAGATTAAAGGGACGTGCACCAAGGGACAAATAAGTCCCCAGTGCAGGGCTTCCAGCCACCATGTCAGAGAATGTGGCACTGGTCTGAAGCTGAGAGGCAAACAGGACTCTGCCCTCCACACCAAGGAAGCACGAGGTGCTGGCCATACCGAGAACAGGAAACGGTAGGGGGCACGGGACCATGAAGGAGCGTGGGTGCATGAGCCCCGCCTGCACGCGGGGACGTGGCGCAGCGAACCTCGCAGCTCACAAAGCTGGTGACTCTCCTGTTTCTACAGAAAAGGTTAGAAGGTGCAGGGGCGTCTTGGCCATTCTGAGCTGCTATGACAAACCTGTCATGGACTCAGTGGCTTAAGCAACATACATTCATTTCTTTCAATCCTGGAATCTGGGAAGCACAAGATCAAGGTGTCTGAACAGTCAGTTCCTGGTGAGGGACCTCTTCCAGATGGACGCTCGTGTGGCAGGGATGCTCAAGTGACCCGCCCTCTCCTGTCTCCACCCTCATGGCTCCATTACCTCCCAGAGGCCCACCCATAAGGTAAGCCTTAGTTACCTAGAAGATCTACCTACTGAGGTGACCCTGGTTACCTCCTGGTTTCACCTCCCACTGGTCTCCCTCTCCCCAAGAACCATAGTCATGACATTGGGGGTTAGGATCCCAACATGAGTTCAGGGGAGACAGAAACATTTCCTTCATAGCAATAGAGAAGGAAACATCCCCTCTTCCTGCCCAGCATCAAGTATTTTTCTTAAAATCACCTAGAACCTCTGGCAACAAAATAGCAGCTGAATAATTAAGAGACAACACTGGAGGTAGGAGAGAGGAAAAGAGGGCATCAGAATCTCTGGAAAGAGACAAAAGGTCCTAACTAAGACAGTGACGTAGAGATGAGCTTCTGAATTCAGAACGAGCCAAGTAGCCAGGAAGAGAGCAGGGGTGTGCAGTCTTCTTTGCGGTTCGTCCCTGAACTGCAGAGGAAAGTCTCCCTGAAACCCCACCTGGGCACACGCTGTCTGAGGCGTTTGGCAACAGAAGGCAGCCAGAAGGGCTGGTCCTCCAGGAATCTGTGACTACAGGAAAGTCACTCTGGATGCAGCCCTGTGCTTTTCTACCCTACCTACCTTTTCTTCTGTTGATGGTGGCGGAGCTCCCCAGCGGCACACGCCAGCCTACTGGTCTGTCGAGAAGTGGCAGTGGAGTGGTGAGTGGTGGCCCAGGTGGGTTGGGCAAGCACAGCCAAAGCCCACCGTGCAGGCGGGCTGCCCGGGCCCAGGCCCACGGCCGAGGCCAGCCGAAGAGGGCAGTCCTGGCCAGGCCTGGGCGCGGTTCTGACCCCTGCTGCAGAATCCTGCTCGGCTGGGCCCCACCCCACAAGCTTCCTGACCCGCCACCAGACAATGGAGGTGGGGCAGACCTGAAGGCGAGTGGGGGCGCAAAATTAACCAACAGCGTGAACATGTTAATAGTTTGTGATTAGCACGAGTTTGGAGCAATACCAGTGAACCAAGTGCTGTATAAATCCCTAAACCACCACACCTGGGTGGAGAAAGCCTCCTGGGGGGTTCTCTCTTGTGGGGCAATAGTTCCATTCCTGTTCTTTAACAAATTCTACTGATATTCCCACCACTTGGTCTGTGGAATCTGTTCTTCAAATTCACAAGATTAAAAGGTGCTAGCCTCAGGGACCGGCTGCCACCGCAGAGGCACAGCCCACCATTAAGAGCCCAGTGCTTCTGGTTGCGGAGCTCCATGCCTTATGCAGCCTCACCTGCAGGCAAAAGGAGAGAATCAAGTTTCTTCTCTGAACTTAAGTTTTAGTAACACTTCTTTCCTGTGGAGAAATGTTTCTGTTCCACTGTGTTAGTCAGTTTTCCATCATTATCCCAACAATATCTGGGAAGATTAAAAAGAGGTGGTTTATTCAGGCTCACAGTTTGGAAATTCCAGTCCCTGAGCAACTGGCCTGATGGTTTTGGACGTGTGGCAAGGCACATGTCACTGCAGGAGCCTGTGACCGGGCAAAGCCACTTCATGAACCTGGAAGCAAAGAGCTACTGGAAGCTCCAGGGTCCTACAGCTCCCTTCAAG
The DNA here is from genome assembly GCF_902686445.1 of Sciurus carolinensis. Classification (NCBI taxonomy): domain Eukaryota; kingdom Metazoa; phylum Chordata; class Mammalia; order Rodentia; family Sciuridae; genus Sciurus; species Sciurus carolinensis. The sequence continues at coordinate 115,784,294 of NC_062224.1, read as the reverse complement.
GACACAGTTATCTAGGTGACACACACGGCTCGCTGACTGCCAAGCGCACAGCCAGCTTACTGCTCTCTGCTGAGAAGCCGTAGTGCCGCGGAGCGGCGGGCCAAATGTGTTGGAGCTTTGGGCCGCGTGGTGCCCGCCATATAGGCAACGGCAGGCCTGAGCGAGCTACCAAGGTGTGCCACTGCCACCCACAGCAGCACGGCCAGCACGTGGGGAGGCCAGCTGCAGAAGCATCTCCATGTAGCACCGCAGCCCACTCAGCACTTGAGCCGCCTGCTTCTGACCTGCAGATTTGAATGGAAGCTGGGACTTCAGCACTGGCCCATAGCATTGGTATGTGTCCGAGCACTAACTGGCATTAATTTGGACCAATAGCAATGAAACAAGTGCTGTACAAACCCTAGACGAGCGCACTGGGGGGAAAACCTGTTACGGGTCTCCTCTTGTGCTGCAATAGTGCTGTTCCTGGTCTTCAATAAATCCTACTGTTAAACCCACTCATCCTGCTCAGTGGATTGCATTCTTCAAATTCAAGAGACAAGAGCCCCAGAGAAGCAGAAGTTGAGAAGAGCGGCTGGGCTCTGCTACAGCACTGGGCGGCACTCCCCACCATCAGGAGTCTCGACCCTTCTCAGCCACAGACCTGCAGCCTGTGCGGACCCCACCTGCCGGCAGAAGTAGTGAATGGGGTTTCATCTCAGAACTCCAGTTTCAGGAGGATTTCTTACAAGATTGTCCCCACAAAGTTCCAGAGCCTCCCAGGTGCACCACCCGAGGACCAAGCCTTAAACGCATGGACTTTTGGGGAACACTTATTCAAACTAGAGCACAACCTGCCTGCCCACAGTTACCACCCAGTTAGTCCATTCACACTAGGAGGGACTGACAGGTGACAGCTCCCACAGTCCAGCCATTTCACTTTGAGTACCCCGCACTAACGCAGGAGCTTCAAGCCTTAGCACTGTCTCTCTGGTCAAATATGAGCACAGGGCTCAATGTGGGTCAGTCACAGTTCTTCTCTGGGATTCTTCTCATGAGTAAATCCCTTTGCCTGTCTGATCAAATAGCTGGGAAACTTGACTCATGTGACTGCTAATGGCTATATTCCTCCCTTGTACAGAAAGACTATCCTCCTTGGGAAAAATAGGAATGTAAAGGGACAAGTCGACATGGGTGATGGACAGACAGAGCATCAAGACTGTCCTCAGCCTCTGCAGCCTTCTTCATTCCAGGGCCACTCCAAGATCTTCAGGGTCTTCATTCCCTCCTGGGTTGGTTGGTTGGTTTCCTTGAGTTACTCTGAGTTGGCTTTCTGTCATTTACAACCAAAGAGTTTTGACTGATGCAGTTGCCAAAGAAAAGGCTGGAAGGGAAGAGGAAAGTCAGGCTCTGGTCTGAACCATGGCCCGAGGCAGAGGGCGGGGAGCAGGTGTTAGTGTTACTCTGCATGAACCCTGCTCAGCGAACAAAGGGATTTTCTTGTCTTTTCCTTTTTCATTTGCTAAGGATGGAACCCAGGACATTGTGCGTGCTAAGAAAGTGCTCTACCATGGGGCCACACACCCCAACCCAAACAAAGGCTTTTCTTTTCTTTTCTTTTAAACCATAGGTTGAAACCAGGTGTACTTAACCCATGATCCACATCCTCAGCCCTTTTTATTTTTTATTTTGAGACAGGGTCTCACGAAAGTTGCTTAGGGCCTTGCTAAGTTGCTGGCTGGCTTTGAACTCTAGGTCCTCCTACCTCAGCCTCCAGAGTCACTGGGATGATGGGTGTGCACCATTGTGCCCGACAACAAAGGGCTTTCCTAAGAACAGTGCTAGACAGAAGTTGGCATATATACCCTTCGGACTTCGTTCTAGTGAGGCCCCACCTGTCAAGAGGGGAAAAATCCAGGAAGAATACATTGGTGGCAGGCTACTGCACAGATATGTAACAAAATATAAAAGGACATCTCCAAGGAGCAAGGATTGGTAAAGAATAAAGTGCTTTAACATGAGGCTGTGTCTCCGCGTTTGATTCTTGGAGACAGTGAGAACAAGAGAGACATGTTCATCTTTTACAGCCCAAGGCCAGAGAACGGGCCGTCTAGGAGCTCTGTACACTTGGACCACATCACTTCGCCTCACTGTGAGTCTGCAGGAGAGTCCTGAGCTGATTTAGAAGGCGGGCAGATGCTAGGGCTTTCTTCACGTGGACCTGCAGAAGTCCGCCCAGAAAAACTCAAAAAACACGCAGAATACACCCCTCCCACGTAAAGACCTTCTAGTGCACTTACTTTGATTTTCCAGAAGTTAATTTTTATACAGTTCCCAGGAACACGACTCTTCGGTAGCCCTAGGCACAAGGGCCTCTTGCCAGTCCTTGGGTCCCAGCAAGTTGGCCCCAGGCGCTGCCGCGGGCTCTGGCCACTAGATGGCGTGTCAGGCTCACTGGCTCACCGGGACCTTAGCCGCCTCTGCACCTCCCGCCATGTTTGGTGAGTCATCTCAGGCCACCTGATAAACATTCAGGAAATGCTTAAATCCAATTCAGCAGAAGATGTAGCTTCCACCTAAATGGTGTGATGAGTATTATTAGAATGTCTCTGCCAAGATTTTCCAGGAGAATCTTAAACCAGCCTACATATTTCTTAAATTGAAAGTATATAAAAATTTGGATTAGCAGTAGTCAAAGTGTGGGGAAATAAATTAATTCATCTTGCCTAATCCTGTTCCCTCCTGTGAGTCTACTCTTTCCTTCCTTCTTGAATGGAATCTAAATCCATAATTTCTTAGGTTTCTCTTACCAGTTAACCCCTAAAATAGTTTTATGTCTGTAATTAAAATAGTCCTTCTCTTACAGAGATCAGGTTCTGAATAGCACGCAAAGGTGAAACTTCCTGCCATCTCCTATCTGGGGTTCAGTCTAGAAGTTTGCTTTAGAGAGCAGAACATGTGCCTTCCGGACCTCCCCGCCAGCACTTCTACTACTTCTTCACTCACTCATTCCTCTTGGACCCTCCAGATTGCTGGCTATATGTGGAACTGTTTTGAAGAAGGCAATACATAAAAATCAGGAAAGGTCTTTCCTGACACCAAACATGAATTCACAATCAAAAAATAAAATATACATAACGATAAGAGAAACCATGAGTGAGAGTAGAAGTAACAAACACCAAAATTAAATCCATGAAGACTATCAACATTTGAATTACTGCATCTGAAATTTTAATTTTAAATTACTTAGAATTTTAATAGAGTTTAAGAAATAACAGGATATTGCATATACATAAGGTCCATGACATTGTCAACAAGGACCAAGATTTGAAAAAGTGTTAAGTGGAACTTCTTGAAATAAAAAAAAGTACTAAAATTGAAAGGATGAATAGAGCCAGCTGAAGAGAAAATTAGTGAATTACAAGATAAACTTGAATAAATGACCCCAAGTAGGGAACAGAAGACAAAGATGGAATATTCAGAAGATAGAAGCAATGTGGAGGTAGAATGGGATCTAACATACACTTAATTGGCTTTCTTGGAAGAGAGTTTAGAGGAAATGCAATGTTTGATGTTTTAATAGCTGAGGATTTTCCATATTTGATGAAAATCTAACCCACAGATTGAAGAAGCACAACAAATCCCAACTGAGATAAATTTTTAAAAAAATCAACACCTGGTCACATGTTAATTAAAACCAAAGAACAGTAGAGACAAAAACAAAAACAGCTAGAGATAGGACAGGTCACCTATGAAAGAAGGATAATTAGTTGGTGACTGAATTCAGGAAAGCAACAATGAAGGTCAGGAGAAAGTAAAATAAAAATTTCAATGTGCTGAGAAAATAACCATCAATCAAGAATTGAATAACCAGGGAAATTATCTTTCAAGAACAAGAATGAAATAAAGATTTTGTTCTAGATCAACATAAACTGACAAGAGTATCCTACCAACAGATCAGTACTGAAGAAATTTTCCTTCAGAAAGATTTCAAAAGGAAGATCTAAAATGGGGGAAGAAAAGAAGTATAGGAAAAACAGGAATGATTCTAAACAAACTATATATAGATAACATATTTATCATATATGCACTACATATGTATATGTAATATGTAAGGTATTATATGTAAAATATGTGTAATATATTATATATTGCAGGACTGAAAAAGCAAGATGGAATTAAATCATTAGAGAAAATGGCAGAAAGTCCAGAGGAGGCATTCTGAGTTAAACTGTTTCCGTCTATTTTCAAGTTAAATCTATACATTAATGTTTTTAAGTTAATTTCTAAAAGAAGAAAATTATACCCAGATGCTTCAAGCAAGTACAGATTTTCCATTCCAACAGAGCCCTGGAATCTGGAACTCCCTTGACAGGGCCTGGCCATCAAGAGAGGATTAATGGTTCCTGAGCTATTTATCACTTCTTGTGCTAACAAAGATTTTTAATTGCCTTCTCTTAATTACAGTGCTGTGGAATTTCTCAGATCTCTTCAGAACCTAAATGTCCTCCCACCAACAGCTTCTTTCCTACCTTCCCCAAGTGTAATTTCCACCAGGCAAATGCTAGTTCCCTTCTTGAAAAGCAGCCAGGTCCTGCACATTGTCCAACCACCTCTCCCGCCCACCCTCTCTCTCCCCGAGCGGTGAGCTGACTGAGTGCCAACAAGTCACCCACTGCAGAACGTGAAAATCTGCAGAAACACATTGCAGCCAGGGCCTCGGGAGGCGGAGGCAGGGCACCTGAGTTCAAGGCCAGCCTGGGCAACTTAGGGAGTGCTTTCCCAGCACCGTGGGCTGGATCCCCAGCACCACGGCATACACACACATACACACACACACACACACACACACACACACATTATGCTCCCTCAGTGCCGGCCTCCCTTATCGTCCCACAGCGTTTGCTCTTCAACTTTCGGAGGAGGGTGCGTGCTGGTCCTGCGGAGGCCAGCTGCTGTCAGATCAGGACCAGCCCTGGTTAGGTCAATCATGAGTTCTTGAGAGCAAACATAGACCAGAATGCTTTATTTAGTTTAAAACATCACAACCAAATCCACTTTGTCTGTCTGATACAGATTGGTGAGCAACCAGCGACAGGAACAGCTCAGGGCCGATGTCACAGGCAGGGCAGCCTCCGCTGGGCTCTTCCTGGGCACGTCTGCCCCTCTCTGCCCATAGTTTCTTCTGTGCCCTCGCTCTTTATTTCCACGAGGACATTTCTCGTGGGCAGTGTCTAACACCTTGGCTTTTCTTCAAGCAGCATAAGGGAGAAGCCATGTGTCTCTTCTAGTTCCTCAGAAGAAATGGGGGGTGCATTTACCTCGCCCCCAGCCAGCCCCACCAAAAAGCTCCAAGGAAGCATTAGCTGAACTTCTCCCTTTTCCCCTCCTCACACTAGAGCTGCCTTTTGTTTTCACTCAAACACGAATTTTGCCAGAAGAGATGCCAGGCTGTCTCTTCCTAAGCGGATCCCACTCCCTGGCCCAGGGAGTTTGTGTCCAGATGAAAGTTTGGCTCAGAAATTCCTCTTCAGGGATTCCAAGGCGGAAGCACCTATTCCCCAAAGCCCTTCCCCTCACTCATGGCTGCTGCACCTGGACCCCTCTGAGAGCAGGATGGAGCAGCAACAGGGCCTGTCTGCACAGCCGCTCCCCACAGCGACAAGGAGGAGCTGGCAGTTCAGGGCTCTTCTGGAGAGAGAACGGGCCAGATTCCAAGCCCGAGGACCACAGCCGTTGTGAAGTCCGAGACCTGGCCGTCAGATTCTAAAAGCCACCCCCTTAGGGGCAGACTCCTGGAGGCAGACCTCTGGAGGCAGACCTCAGAGCTTTCCAACCTCAGCTTCAAGTTCTGACATTGGCCCTGCCTCCATCCCAGGGGCATGAGATGATGTGCCAGGTCAGTCGTGAACGGTAACGTCTAGTGAAGTAAGGGACCGGTCAGGGCAGGCTTCCTAGTGCTCCACTCTCCTGCAAAGCCCCCCGAACCTCCAGCTTCACGCGCCAGCCTCCCAGGTGACTGGGAGGTAGACAGGGAAAGACTAGGCACTTTTTCTTCTAGGGCTTTAAGTATCTGGGCTGCTATTTCATTGAATTTAAATTTCTACGACTGTAAGTCAATTTCAAACTCCCTTTGGATTCTGGCGGCTCTTAAATCCAATCTTGGGAGGAGATATGATGTAGATTTTACTACTCTTGCCCACTCTGCTCTGGATCCTGAGGGGGGCGTGGTGCTGACTAGCAAGGCTAATAATCTGTGTGCTTTGAAAAATGATCTACATCTGCCATTTCCCCAATGGCCTCCTTTCTCTCCAGTCATGATCTAAGTTTTGCTCAGAATGGCATGGAGGGAATGAGAAAGTCACCTGCTATTCTTGTCGTCTGAGCTGAGGCTGTGTCACAACAGATCACCATTCTGAAAAGGGAGGGAAGCTCCTGGGGGCTCCTAACCCTCTCTCCCCCTCAGTCGTCCCTCCACTCCACTCTGGTAAGCCAGTCCAAGTCACCGTCAGGATGTGGGTGCCTCACCGCGGTCAGCCCCAGGGAAGTGGGAGGGCCCTCACCAGACTCTGGAAGAACCCACCCACTGCCCAAGGACACCTCAGGCCAGCCTTGACAGGGGCAAGACTGACCCAGGGCAGCACCTCCCAAAGGCATCCCATCAAAGGACTCTCTTGAAACCCAAGTCCAAGGTCACACCTTGGCTCCAGACCCCCCAATCCATCAAGGCAGGCCCCAGCGATACCTTTTAACCAATGGAAGTCAAGTCATTCTTAGGGTGAGGCAATGTGTGAAACACTGATCCAACAGGAAAGACCTACGGCTGGGGAGTCTAAGGATGGGAAGGGTCTGTGATTTCACCAGCGGGCTGATGTTTCTCCCTCTATTAGAAAGGTGTGGTGAATGCTAACCAGACCTGTTTCCTCAGCTTCTCTTGAAGGCTGCCTGAGATCTGATGGGATCATTCACATGACGTTTTGCAGACTATTAGAAATACATATAGATGTGCCTCAGGTTTGGGTGGCCGCCCCTTCCAATCCTAGTGTGCCCAGTCCCATGCCAAGTGCTGAACATGTACACTCTGAGAAGGGAGACGAGGGGCCATGGAGACACCTGCCCGCCCCAGGGAAGGTGGGCAGCAACACCCCGGAGCAGGGCTGGGCCTGGAGAGCTGGACATGAGCTCACACCAGCGTACATGGGAGCAGGAGTGATCACCTGCTGCTAGGCCTTGGCCACTGTTCCCCGCTGCCAACCAGGCTGACCTAGCGAAGCAACTCACCCGCACCTCCCGCCACCAGCCCCCACGGCTCCTCCAGCTCATTCCTGACTCAGCTGTGACTCACAGGCAGGCGCAGCTCCAGCAGGCCTGGGCCCTGCCACTCCTCCTGCCACCAGCCCGGTTCACCTCTCTCCAGTTTAGACTTTTGAGGACTGGCTTTCCAGATCACTGACTGAGCATGTCTTTTCATGGGATGACGGACAAACACATACATTTAGATATCAAAATAGTCCCATTTAAAGAAACTTTTGAATCTCTGGGTTGAAAGTTATTTATCCATAGCACTATTTCCTATCATGTGCATGAACTCCAGTTCGTTCTTGGGCCTGTCTCATTTCCCCTATTAAACTGTATGGTCCCAATGGAGACATGTCTTACACAGGACTTTAAACTCCAATAAAGCTGAGGGAGGAAGCTAGCATACAGGCACTTCCTATGCAGGATGCAGTCTTTGGGGAGATGAAAAAAGGAGGTGAGAGAAAAGCCTGGTATCCAGAAGAGCAGGCTTTGCCTCCTTTATTCTCCTCACCTCCTGTTCACAAACCCAGAGACAACTGCCTTTTCTCTCTGATGAGTGATTCCTGCAGCCCTACAGAGAACAACCTGGCCCCAAATCCCAGCACTCCACCACCCGCCAGGTTATTTCCACAGGTCTCTGCCTTTGCATTTTTTATTTTCTGTCTTTAGTTTTATTGTCTTTGAATTGCAGGCTTCCAATTTTAATAACTTCTTCCCACGGCTCCCCTCAACTGTCAACAACATCACACGTGCCCCTGGCTTCACAAAGCAACACATCTGGTCTCTGCAGCTGGTGCTATGGGGCTCTTTGGTGGTGAGAAGCCGGGCACAGTGCTCAGTTATAAAGACACAGCAGCCACTGCAGCCAGCTACCCAGTGCTCTGCAAAACGGCCTGAGCAAGTTGAAATCCAAGGTTGGTGACATTCTCCACCTGAGCTGGAGCCCAGACAGACCAGACTGAGGCTTGCTGAGGTCAGGGACATTGGCAAGTCTAAAACTCAGCACCAGGGTTATGGCTTGTGTCTTCCAGCCCTTGGAAGTGCCAGCACTGGGCTGAACTGTCCTCTGGGTTCCTGTAGGACAGGCCAAGCGATCTGAAGTCCTTTGGTAGGCCGTTTCTCCTCTGTGCAGTGGTAACAGCTCATCCTTCTGACCCTCCCTGGGGGGCTTCTTTGTAACATTGTACATGTAGGACTTTGTGGAAAAGCCATGAAGAACAGGAGCTAGTGGAGTGGTACTCTGGAGGTCCTGGCAGATGGCTCTGCAGACCAAGAAGGGGCTGAGCAACCTTCTTCAGAGGTTGTCCATGGACCCACGCACAGGAAATGGACCACTGCTGGGTCGGCAGACAATGAGGTCAAGCCTTCTCCTCCTGCAGTGACTCAGCCAATCCCGTGTTCCATCACCGCAGGGTGAGAGGCTGTGATGAAAGTAAGTGGAGGCTGAGAGACATACAAATTTGGATGGAGTGATGGATTCAGAGCAGAACATGCCAACAAGAGTCAGCTTTGTCTTTGAAGAAAATGAACACCTAGGGTGCACCAACTTCTCATGCTTCGAGAAGGGATCAGCAGGTGGGACCCGGCTCAGCCTGGCCATTCTTCTGTCAGTTTTGGTTGAACTCTCATGTCTGCAATCAGACATGATTGTGTAGACAAGCTGTCACACGGGGGGACAGGGGTCACTAGGCCTTTCTCTCATCATGCAGCAGGATAGTCTAGGCTCCTTCTCCTGGCGGTGGCTGCAAGGTTCCCAAGAGCAGCAAGAGAGGACAAAGTCAATGCATGAGGACTTTTCAGTCTCTGCTTATGTCACATTTGTTACCAGGCCATTGGTCAAACCAAACCACAAGGCCAACTCCAAATTCAGGGGTGGGTAAAAAGACTGCCACCTCTCAGTCAGAAGGGAAGAGTTCGTGGCCATTTTTGCAACACAAATTACTAAATCCAAAGGGTCTCACTTTGGGATTTAGACAGAACCTATCATCTAGGCAAGAGTAGGAACAGGAAGGTCTCCCTCCTGATAAAACAATACCCTTTACCTCCTAAAGCATCCTCAGCGGCAGCCCAGTGATGCCAAGTGATGCAGGCTCAACCCCACAATGGCAGAACCAGGATGGAGAAACAATTTATGGCAAACGAGACCCAGGAGGGACTAGCGGCATTTGTGGGGAAGAAGACCCACATGTAAAACGTAAGGAGGTCATTTATTCTTTTCCATCTTGCACAACTTATTTCTCCTTTTCTCTCTCTTCTCTTTCACGTGTGCAAATTAAACATCTACCAAAGGCACCTGATGACAACTCTAATCAGAGTGCAGACAGGTGGGGCTCTGTGTATGGCACCAACCTGTGGCAAGTCCAGGAGAGCAGAGGAAGAGAAGAGCCCTTAGGGTCCCAGACTTAGATGTCGACAGGTGCAGCAGAAAAAGAAAGAGCAGTTTATGTCCTCAGAATGAACAAAGAAATACCACTTAGACAGGTTTTCAGAATGGTACACTGTTTTGTCACTCAAGAATTGATCCAGAACAGCCACTTCTATGATAGTCTGGGAGGTCACTGTCACTGAGATCACCAAAGGCTTTCTGATTTTAGTGTAGTGACCGGGAAGCATCCGGGTACAAGGCATATTTTGCCTTGAAATTATCTCCCCCCTCCCCCAAGCAGGCCTTCTAATGATAGTAAATTCTTCAGTTGCCAGGCATAGCTCGGGAGGTACAGAAAAGCATTCTGTAGGCACAGGAAATTTCTGGAGATTAGCACTCCAGGGTTAACTCTTTCAGACTTGGAAATGAAGTCCTGGCTCCACTAAGGAAGGAGACTGGGCAGGAGAAACTGGGGGAGAAACTCGGTGTGCGATGTTTTTCATGTTTTGTCTTCTTGATGAGCTTCTCAAACTAGCTGGAGGGGCACTGAGGTTTGGAATCAGCCTCCTGAAAGGCTGCCTCCTGTCCCCTGCTGAAGCAGAGATCAGCAGATCTTCCAAGGTGGTGGCCAGAGAAGGTCCTGGCCTGCTGGCTTGTGTCTTGTTCCTGTAGTCTGTGTCTGACTTCTGGTCATCCAGAGATGTCTTGAAAACATCAAACCACAAGGGACATCCTGGTTGGAAACTCACTCTGGGGAAAAACAGAAAGAGTCCAACATTAAACCAGAAGATATTTGAAGAAAGCAACTATACAGGATTGGTTCACTGGGCAGAGTCCAGAACCCATTCAGAGCCAGCCACATCTTGACTCTTAGGACACTTCAACAGACTTGTGTTGATGTTCCCAAGCCTCAAGGGGGGGGGCTGAAGCCAACACACATCAGACAGAACTTTGTTCCATGGCTGCAGAATAATTTACCACCCCCTTAACAATAGCTACTGTGCTTACAGCATGCCCCCAACAGCAAGTGAGGACAGGGTACCACGGACTTGAATCCCTGAAAGCTTCCTTCCTACTCACAGTACTTTGGTCATAGCATTCTTCTATTTAAAGAACAAAAGACAATTGTTTGGAGGGATTAATGATGTCTCAAGCCTCTTGTCTGCTGCTATCCCTTCTCCCCATACTCCACCCTAAAGAAAATCTCCAACTAGGACTCCAGATAAACAACATGGCGGGGAGATGGGGCACCTGGGCATGGAGAGCTGTCTCCAAAGGCAAGGGTGGGACCCCACTGTGGACAACTGGAACTGTCCCCCAGTGTTTGAGGTCTCAATTCAGCGGCTGAGGGATAGAGTGGGCTGTCTCTGCACTTCGCAGTAGAAAAGGAAATAAAGAACTGGGCAGCTGGGCAGGGACCAAGGACTTCCTTTACACACACGAGGCACAGTGCACAGTTTACACTCGATAAAATGTCAAAGGTGGAAAGACAAAGCGACCTGTCCTTGGTAAAGAGCAGGGGCTCCTGCCCTTCTCTGGATGGGCTCTTTCAGGAACTTACCCTCTTCTCTTCCCCTCCCAGAGTGGGCCGGGCGATGCGGAGCCCCGCACTTACAGGTCCCTGACAACTCGCTGCCCCTGACGCACAAGCCCCCGACGGGCCTGCGGAGGCGCTAGACGCTCCTTAAACGGCCCGCCTTCGCTTTCTGCCCTTCCTAACGCTGCAGGGCCACGTGCTCCTCCCTCGCCCGGTCGACCTGCCCCGCGGCCCGCCCCGCGCCCGCCGCGGCCCACCGTTTTCTTGGCGGGCTCCTTCTTCCTGCGCTTCTCCGAGCCGCCGTGGTGCGGCAGGTCGCGGCTGCGCCAGGACGGGCCGCGGCTCAGCTCGCGCTCGCTGTAGGGCGGCAGCGTGTCGTCGGGCTCCAGCTCCGCGTCGCCGGGCCGGGGCTCGTAGGCGGCGGGCGGCGACCAGGCGTAGTAGGAGGCGCTGCGCGGGCCGAGCTGCGCGCCGCGCCGGGCGGGCGTCTCCAGGCTGCCGCCGCGGCCCGCGCCCTCGGGCCGCTCGGGCGCGCCGCCCAGGTACGCGTGCTCGTACTTGCGCGCGGTGCCCGGCGTGCGGCTCACCAGGCGCGGCAGGGGCGCGTCCTCCGGCCAGCCGCGCTCGGGGTCCAGCGGCTCGCGGCTGCGGCCGCGCCCGTACAGGTCCTCCAGCGGCCCGTCCTGGAGGAGGCCTGTGCGCGCCCGCTCGAAGCGGCCCCCGGGCCGCGGCTCCAGGCCGTTGCCGTCGGCGCGGCGCCGCGGGCCGTAGGAGTCGGCGAAGGCCGCCAGCTCGTCCATGGAGACTGCCGGCACCCCGGGGGCGAAGTTCTTCCGCGACAGCATCTCGGACTTGGAGCGCTGCTGGCTGCGGACAGAGGAGTCGGGGGTCAGTGGGCCGAAACCCTGCGCGTGCGGGGCTCGGGCTGGCCTGGAAGCGCGCCGGCTCCTGGGCGCCTCCCGGCGTCCAGCGAGGGCCCAAACACGCCTCCTGACCGTTAGGGTGTGCCCTGGTCCACGGCCACGCGTCCCATGCCCCCGGCTCAACACCCCTGCATGCGCAGCGCACACGGCTGAGGCCCCAGGAGCCTCTGCATTGTTTCCTGGCGTTCGCCGCAGCCTGTTTCTCCATCGAGCCAAGGTCCAGGTTACCTCTTGGGCAAAGGAACCCCCTGCAGTTGATGAGAGTGAGAGGCAGTGGACTGTCCTTCAAGGTAAAGGGCAGTAGATACCATTTAGGGGGGCGCGCCCCACGAACTGGGTAAACTCAGCCTCGGTGTGCTTGGTCTTCTCACCCTGGTAAGCGCCTTAGCATCTGGAAGTTTGCCTCCCCAACCTCAAATGGGGATATTACTGGCGGCTGCCTTCCAGTCATGAGAATCAAGTGCAACTTTATACAGTGTTGGCATTTTACCCTCACGCAACAAATGATCAAAACCGATGGAGATGATCGCTGGGAGTTTTTAGAGGTTGTAGGATAAAATGTATCAGGGCAGAGCTACGTGAGGGTTCATTAAGGGGCCCAGAGCTCACATTTCAAAAGGCCCCGGATAATCACCTATACACATGGAGAACCAAGGTTAATAAATGTGAGAAGGGAATTCCCCGCGCAGAGTAGAAAGAGACCCAGAAGCAGCGACAATGCTGTTAGACAAGTTTCAGGTCTACCTGCTTCTGTTCTGCCCCCTGGCGGCCATCACCTGTGCCGGAAGCTCTCCCGATCTTCTTTGTTGTACTCCACGGCTGAGGGTCCGCGGCTGGCCCCACTGCTGCCTCCCATGACACCCGACCAGTAGTCAGGATTGCTCTCCAAGTCCCCAGACACAGGGAACTGCTTGTTCCGCATCTGATGGTAAGACTGGCGGAAGCTGCTGTCCTCTTCGTGCAGGGAGCTAAGTTCTGAGATGGTGTTGTTATCTGCAGGGACAAAACCAGGCATGACAGATTTCTCCATGTTAGATAGAAGGGAATTCTGCCAAGTGCTGAGACCAGAGGCTCAAGAAACTCCTGGCTGGGGGCCTCAGTCCTGTCCAGGGTGGGCTGTAGACCTGTGGGTGGGGTATTCTGGGCAGCAGGAACTGGCTCCAGTTGGAAGCCTACCTGCTTACTGAGAGGGAGGATTCCTGCCTCTTCTTGGAACAGGAGAACAATTGTTTTTGTTCCACCTAAGGCTGACTTCCCAGAACTCAGGCTCCCTGCAGCTGGCCTGGTACATCATCATCCTGGTTCATGTGTTTTTCTTTATCCAGTATAATTCTGTGATGAGCTGTGATAATCCCAGTATGTTGGACCAAAAGAGACAACAGGAGAGAGAAAAGCCACATGTGACAGGATCTTCCCTACTTTGGCCACTGCCAAGATGGGGCCTTCAGAGCCAGTACTGCCCCAGGCCTTAGAGGACTACCGTTCTGCCTTCCTTCCATGGAGCCCTTCCCCACACAGCAAGAAGCCCGCAAGGTCAGGGGGAGTGCATGCTAGCATCTCATGCCAGCCTTAGTTCACACTCACCCAAGGCATCTTCTCCAAATGGCACCAGGTCCACTCCCCAGGCCTGGAGAGACTTCTTCCCCTGGCCAGCGAGCATGCCAGTGTGTGGCCATGATGGGCCAGCCACTGTTTGGAGGTGTGGGAAGGACAGGGACGTGGGCTGCCTGAGGGTCCATGGACTCTGTGCTCCCGTCCCAGCTAATATGCGAGGGTGTGTCTAGTCACAGCTTCCTCATCTCCTAAGTAGCTTTTTGCAAAGCACTTGTGAAAAAAGGATCAAAACCACAGTCTGGAAATTAAAGGGGGACGGGATGCTGTCAGAGAGCTTTGAGATATATTGAATTTCATTTTATTTAAAAAATAAATTGAGCGAGCCTATTTGTAATGTAACAGAATCCATTTGTTTTCTAAGATCTTGTTATTAGGACTTTGAAAATATTATTAAAAACAATATTTACTAGGCTTAAAGTCTGGCTATTGAGCAAGATGTAAGCCAAGATAAGATGTGGGAAGCACAAACGTGTCTCCTGTCCCCTCTGGTTTTCCTCTCTGAGCTCCAAAGTCCTGGGAAGAACACAGAATTTTGCACAGCAGTGAGACAGGCACCCCCCATGCCACACCTCCTAGCCTTGTCTCACCAGGGACACAGCCTTTACCGTGACTGCCATTAGGTTCAATCATGTGATCAGTTGGTTTTGAATTATAATCTGATTTTTAAAATGTTTCTTCCTCTCAAGGAGAATGGAGTAGTTTCTGCTTATGTTAAAGGAAAATAACTGAGATACTTTTGATTAATCAAATCTAGACTGTTCCCTCTTGTGAGTCCTGTGAATTCCAATTTCCTAGGAACCATATAGAATAAAAATTTAAATGCACCAAAGTGAGACCATTGTAAAATAATGTTGTTGGCTCAGGACTTTCCTTAAATTTCAGAAAACATGACTTCTTTCATCCCTCAGGTAATGAGAGCTATCTCTGTTTCACCACTCCTAGAACAAACTTTCCGGGATATGAATTACACTAAAATTGCTGCCAACTGAACAGAGACATCAACATCCCCAGTTCAGAGGCAGCCAGTGAGGTACTAGGACAGGATTAGGCAAACTGGAAAGCCACTGGGCTTTGTGAGCCACCACCGTTACAACCACTCAATTCTACTGCTGAACATGAAGCAGTCAGAGATTATACGTAAGGGACTCAGGGGATGCCTGTGTTCCAATAAAATTCTACTTATAAAAATAGAAATTGGAACATCTTTGGAGCGGGGGATATTGTTTGCTGACCCCTGCTCTAGAATGTTCAGGCTTAAAACATCCCAAGGGCAACCCACCACTTACAAGGGCAAGGCAAATAAGGGCCAGACTGCCTGGCAAATTCATGAGCCTGCCCTCAAACTCCCAATTCTTACAGAATCTATGACTCCCGGCTTACTCTGAAACCATGAGATCCATGTTATAATAAGACTTCCAAGATTGCCCATTCTGTGACCCACCCTCAGGTTTACTTTGCTCTTCAGGAACAAAACCAACCTTTCAAAGTAAGGTTCACCTATTCCACTTCACCTCCATGCATTTGTTATAATGTTAACCTGCGGATTCCAATGATCTGGGCTTCATCCCAGCACTGGCCCTGAGTACTGATGCTGGCCACTTTTCCTCTCTGCATCACTGTCCTCCTCTGGATTCTACAACCTCAGAGTCCTTTCCAGTTCCATCAGTCGGGAGTCCTAGGAATGAGGAGTCTGTGGTCTCAAAAGAGACTACCATAGAGAGCTACCCACCATTAGCTCAAAAACTTGTAAATATCGTAAGACTGGGAATCAGAAGACCTCGGTTCTACTCCTGCTTCTGTCACTGTCCCCCTATGGCCTTCTGTTTCCTCATCTATAACTACAAAAGTTGACCAGGCAGTCCCTAAGTGACTCTGAGATCTACCACCTTCTGACCAGCTGAGCCCTGGAGACCATTTTAATCAAGCCAGTTAGGCACCACCTGGACAAGAATCCGTTCTTCAGTTTTCATGTTAGTTGTTGACTTTCTCTCTGAGCTGTGAGATTCACGGAGTTCCCGCCTGGGCTTCTCCTTGATCCCTGACTCTGTGTCTGGCCCTCCAGGATCCATGACAACACTGCTACAACTCGTTCGTCAAGTGCAGTGACATCTGCATCCCTGACGCTCCAATCTGGAGATGGTCTTTTTATAGTCAGCGAGGTGGGAGGATGCAGCAATGGCTGCAGCAGACGGGCTGGATTTAGAATCGCAAACTGGGTGGAATATGTTGTCCTTCATCTGAATAAAGCTCCTGTAGTCTGGGACTGTTTCCCCAACAATTCCATCAAGTCTCTCTTCGGTTCCAAGAAGAGGAGGGTTCAAAGGAAGCATGTCCTGACCTCACCGCCAAGCCTGCCAGCACCCTCTGGTAGTCAGCCATCCCCGCAGACCTGCTCTGTTCTGCATCCCATGACAGACAGTAATTTGGAATCTACCCCAAAGAATCAGCTCCGTCAGCTGCAGAGTCTGCAAGGGCTGTGCGTAAGTTGGGGTTGGGGCCCTACCACCTCCAGACTTGGTAATTAAAAGTCCTTTGAAGAGAGGAGCAGCCTCTTGCCCAGCCCTCATTGCTATGGTTGGGCATCTGGGAGGAAAGGCAGCTCTCTTTCCCAGAGTCACTTTGCTAGGCTCTTCTTTTACTCTCACGGAGTCGAGTGGGAAGCTCACTTCAAGACTGGGCCCTTCATGCTGGAAAAGAACTGCTGCTGAGCTCCAGATGTTAAGTCATTGTTGTGCACGTCCTTAAAGGGGGCAGGGGGATGTGTTCTAATAACCCTTTCTAGCCCTAGGACTAAGAAGCCACAGCGCTCTATTGAGTATTCTGGCTGTACCCTGGAGACACCCAACATAAACCAAGGGTGTGGGACTGCCCTACTCTTTGCCCCAGAAGCCCCTTCACTCCCTTTGGTGAACCAGAGCTGCCAGCACCCCAAAGGCTCTGGCTCTGCAGCCCCGTCGCTGCCCGAGCAGCTACTCAGTCCTGCATCACACGGAGCACATAAAACCAACAGATGCTCACATCTGCCTCTCATCCTTCTGGCTGGGTCAAACTGAGCCAGCTCCTTCTCCACATAGTACAGGACCTTCATGGAGTCTCTCTCCTTGTCTGCTTGGATCCGGTAACCTTTGCGAACTGTTGAGAAAGCACAAGAAGGTGAGCTAAAAAAGGAAGACATGAGGTGAAGGAAGCAGCCGTCTCACCAGGCAGACTTGGTTCCCCATGATAACAACTCCTTTCAAATCACCCAGAGATCACGATCGGCACACACGGGCCCAGACCTGGGACCCCCTCTAGTGGGGGGTGCACTGGAACGCAGACCTACAGGTCGACGACAAACTCCCAGGCAGCATAGTATCATCATTTCCGCTGGTGCTTCCCGTCTTCTGAGATCCTACAGCTCCACTTAAGGCTCGTCTGCTGTACACGTGTGAGTTCCATGGGGGAGGGGAGGTCTACACAGACCTAGATTTCTAGATTCAGGACACTTGTCGCCCCACAGCCTGAGGCTCGCACCTCCCCTTGGTGGGAGGAGCACAGGTACCCAAACATCACCTCTAGCCATCTGGGAGATGGCACAGGCCCTCCCTAAATTGGGCGGAGGGGCGCCTAAAAGCTAAGATTAGATTCTAGACTCCACGCACAGTTGTGCACGACAAATGTGACACACATGGTTTCCAACCATGGCTCCACTTCATTCCTTAGCATTTTCCTTCTAGGAAAAGGAACACCATGTTTTAGACACGATTAATTCAACCTGCAGCTATGTGGTTACAAACAGATGCTGTTTTCAGGGCTCAATAAATACACAACTAAAGCAGGAGAGATGCACCATCTCCTGCCTCTCCATGAGGCATCGCCAGGACTGCGTAAGCCCTGGACCACTCCAGTCCCACCAAGGACAGTCCCAAGTGTGGTCAGACATCAGCAGCCTACTGCACAGACAGGAGAAGCAGGGGGTAAAAGAGGCAGGAACGACGGAATGGGGACAGAACAGCAATTGGAAGGAGATGCACAAGCCACTGAACATGTGCTGGTGCTGTGCTAAGTGTCTGCTAGGTACTCCTGCCTCGCACTGCCCGAGGCCGCACTGCTATTATCCTCATCGTGTGGTTGGGAACCTAGGAGCTCAGGGATTTCACCTCTTCTCCAGGAATGACCTGGACTGACCCAGGGCATCCTGCCTCTGAGAGTCTAAGGAGGAGAGGCAGAGGAAGAAGACAGGTAAAACCCAGAGCAGGGCTGCTTTCAGGTGAGCTATGGGTTGTACAGTCGGCAGCTTGGTCCTGTCTTCTGGTCAGTAGGACCATACGGCAGATGAAAGGAGCAAGCCAAGCCCCAGGGACCCTGTTCCCAAATTGGGGCAACACCATGGGGAAAGCACAAGAGTGCATTGGCCTCCAGAGGAAATCGGCTTGACAGTCTCTGGACACGCTACGCTGACTATAGACGAAGCTCTCTCCATGGAAGATTAAAATAGAGAATTCCACAGCCCCCTAATCCCAAGCCAGGCACTGAAGGCAGAGAAGCCGCCCACACACCCATTTGCAGGTGCACTGATTTTCTACATGAGAACATGCTGGGCAGTCCACAGCCACCTCAAATTGTGAAATAGAAGGGAAAAAAGAGAAAAAAGTTAGGAGTCTCAGCACGTGATTTTCAGTGGTTTCTCCAGGGGTTAG
Source organism: Sciurus carolinensis (assembly GCF_902686445.1). Classification (NCBI taxonomy): domain Eukaryota; kingdom Metazoa; phylum Chordata; class Mammalia; order Rodentia; family Sciuridae; genus Sciurus; species Sciurus carolinensis. The sequence goes on along the minus strand of NC_062224.1, from coordinate 115,765,898 downwards.
ATCCATAATCCTTATGTGGAAGCAATTATTAGCAGAAATGTGTTTTATTTATCAAGCTATACATTCTCCCATCTCTGCAGAGGCGTTAGCAGAGTAGTACAGACAGTTCAATTAAAATGCAATTATCCCACGGAGTGCTTCGTCTGTACCAGGCAGCTCCGTCTGATGATGAGGCTGGAATCGGGGAAGGGGCATGCTGGAGGCAGGCCGCTGCTGGTTCTCGGAGGGGCCTTGAACAAACGCAGGCCTGCAGGACTCGGTTTCCATGTCCACAAAGTGCAAAGGACACTTTCCACACTTCCAATCATCGCTGAAAGAAGAGGGGACAACTGAGGCCCAATCAGAGGAGCACCAGCGGCTCTGTTATCACGCACGAGGGGCGGCTCAGATGTCACCTCACCCAAAGGGCTTTCTTTGATTCTCAGGGCTGGAAAAGTTCTCTCTCTTTTTCTGCTTTGACATTCTTGCTAATTTACGAGTCATTTAGCTGGAACTTTTATTGTGGCCTCAATACATTCTAGTTTGTTTCAAGTCGTTTATATAATTGCCTCATCTTCTCAAAGATTCCTGAAGGAAAAGAATCCTTATCATTCAGTCTTCCCGCGCCTCCCTGAGTGTGTGCTGGGTCCCTGCCAGCCTGGGAATGGGTGGGGATGTGGGTCCTTAGGAAAGAGCACTTCCAGTACAGTGTCCATCCATAAACTACAAACTGTCTGGAGAAAAGTACAAGGGGCCTCTGTTCACCTCCACGTCCCTACCACTTGGCACAGAGCCGGCACATCACAGACACTCAAAAGCCCGGGTGTTCAGAGAATGCATGCATGAATGAATGAATGAATGAACGAACGAAAGCATGAATGAAGAAAAACTGAGAGCAGAAAGCGTAGTTCATGGATCACAAGCTATGGCATCAGCAGCCATGTGGGTAGGTGGTGTATTGGAGAATTTTGATCAGGAAGGGAAAGGCTTGAATGGTAGCCTGAGGGAGCAGTAAGGTTGGGATGTTTTGTGGTTATCAATTCTAGCGATTATTTCCAAGTAAAGAACTCCAGCGTGTTTGCAGGACCGAGGGAAGGCGCTGCTCCACCTGCAGCCGGGGCCCATCCAGGAGTTCTCAGCGGTGAGACACTGATATGGTAAGCATTCAGTGGCACTGGGATGAGGTCACATGGGGGGCCGTCGCCACATGGAACCAGCTGTCCCCAGCAGAGAGGCAGTCATGCCGAGCAGCAGCTGGAGGAGCTTCGGTTAATTGCAACGTGGGCTGCAGCTTAGATTGTTTTCTGTGTCATTATAAAAATTGCACTCCTCATCATGATACAGATTCGAGCATCTGTGCATAGGTGGTCAGGTTCTGAAAAGTCACAGTGATTACAGCCTCAAACAAAGAGGGCAGTTATTAGGGTTTGGATGTGAAGTGTCCCCTAAAAGCTCACGTGTGAGACACTGCAGGAAGGTTCAGAGGAGGAAAGATTGGGTTGTGAGAATCTTAACACCATCAGTGAATTAACCCCCTGACAGGGATTAACCGAGTGGTCACTGAAGTGGTGGGTGTGGCTGGAGGAGGCGGGAATTGGGGCCTGGCTCTGGGGTGTACATTTGTAACTTGCAAGTGGAGTCTCTCTGCTTGCTCATCACCATGTGTGAGCTGCTTCCCTCTGCCACCTTCTTCCACCATGATGTTCAGCCTCGACTTGAGCCCCGAGGAATGGAGCTGGCCTTCTGTGGACTAAGGCCTCTGAAACTGTGAGCCCTAATAAACCTTTCCTTCTCTACAGCTGGGCTGATCGGGTCATTTAGTCACAGTAGCAAAACAGCTGCCTTAAGACAACAGTTTTGTCTCTCCATACTGGCGTGATAGAGATTCCACAGTGCCAGATCCTTCCAGCTTTGACTTCTCAGTCGCAATTAGGAATTCCTCTAATTGGTCAAAAGAAGACAGGGGCAAAGTATTGATCTTTAGACTTTATGGGCATCCTCCATTTGGTTTTGGTAACCTAAAATTCTAGACAATTCTCCCTTTAAAAGGTGTAGGATTTTGTTGGTGGTTGTGCTGTCTTCTTTAATGGTAAGCTACAAACTGGGCTGGATGGCACACTAAATCATTCTCTCATCCCAGAGAAACTGGCTCTGTGTTGCCCACGTGCCCAAGAGAGAAGACCTCCCCAGCTCCTCCTCTCCTCAGAGAGGAGTCTCCTTTCTGACCCCACATCACAGGTTTTTCCATTTGTGGCCTCGTAACTCTTACTCACTTTATTTCCATCACAGTTCCCAGTCACCTCTTTGCTAGGCTCTGCAGCCCTTGAGGGCAGGGAAGACTTGTAGGCACTCATGAAACATTTCTTGATTTGAAAACAGAGAATGGGATCAGACTGATTTTCACCTGTAACTTGAAGATCATAGAACTCTGATATTTTAATAAGAAATGTCACAGACTGTTGGCCAAAGCCAACAGATCTGGGAAATGGCTCTTTTCCTGGTGATGTTTCAGTTTAGGTCAATGGCTGCTTTATTCCTGTTTTCAAGTCAGGTCTGGCCCAGCCTTTGCTTGGGGTGGCACTTTATACTTCTCAGTTATCAGCCTTGCCAGCGTGGACTTTGCTGGAGAGGGGAGGCAGGGATAGTCCCTCTGATGTCAAACCACGATTTCAAAAACTCTTAAGGGATTGGATGCTTTTGACCCAATTAAGGATCAACTATTTTTCAGCTAATTTCTGCTTTGCAGTCAAAATCCAACATATAAAACTTGAGAAAGAAGTCTCTGTCCTAGACTTCCATGCACGTAGCCCTGTTCTTCCTGTCCTGTCTTAACGAGCTTAGCAAGGCTGGTTATGGATGGTGGAGCAGCTGCCAGATTCCACCCCCAGGGTGAGAGCAGCTCAACTGTGGGAGAAGTGATTCTTAAAATTTGCATATCTCTGTATACATACAGCAGGCATGTATGCATATATAGATGTGTGTATATATAGAGACACATCCTTATTAATTTTGAAAATGACATTTCAAAACCCTACTCAATTCTTTTCCACAAAGGATGAGTGGAGGCCCGGGAGACTGAAATCAAGTGGGTTAGAGCAGGACAGGAGGGGATGTGGAGGCCAGGAAGGAGACGGAGCACTAAGCAGGTAGAGGTGATGGCATGGAGGACCAGCTGCAGTACAGACAGGAGAACGAAGCAGGCCAAGGCCATTCGAGTACAATCTGGAGGACCTGGTGACCACGGGGTGGGGACTGAGGAGGAAGGCAGGGGTAGGCGAGCGTCCCTGTAGCTTGGTGACTGGGTGAAGATGCCATCCCTGAGACAATGAGGTGGACAAGCAGCAGGTGGACCCCATTTCACAGAGACTGGGGTTCATGGGCCTGCAAGATGTCAGGTGGAGAGGCCCAGGGCAGCTGGGATGGGACTGAAGAGAGGCTGGAGTAACGAGTGGGCGTCACCAGCATGATGGCGGGGAGTAGAAAGGACTTCCCAGGAGACACCAGCGGGCACAGGGACACCCACGTCTGGAAGACACAGAGGAAGAAGAGCCAGCACCCAGGGACGGGAGGGAGAGCTGCCCGTGTTCAGAAGGGCAGGAAGGTGTGTGGGCAGGGTGTGCGGACGCAGGAGCATCCAGCCGACAGAGCAGTCGGGCACCTGGCAGGGCCGGGCCGCGGAGAGGTGGAGAGCACGGCGAGATGGAGTGAGTTGAGGGCCAGCAGGGAAACGGGCACTAGTAGTCAAAGCTCGCTAAGAGCTCCGTGAAGAGGAAGGGGCCGGTTCGTTCTTCAACGGGTGAGGTTCGATGCACCCTGACTGCTCACGGGAAAGGTACTGAGGGAGGGAGGAGGGAGCGGAGGGCTGGGAACAGGTGTGGGGCGGAGGCCAATAGAAAGGACCCTCAGGAAGCTGCAGGCGGGGTCCTGGACAGGAGGAGGCCAGCTCCCTTCCTTGTATGGGAGAAGATCTCCGGTAACTGCCAGGAAGCTCAAGAGAGGGAATCTGGTCCCTTCTCCCCCACCCACACAGGAACCAACGGAACGGCCTCTACACGGCTCCCCGAAGAAGCCTTCACCCTGCAGTGTTCCGAAGAGTAGCATATACACAGGTAATCTGAAAAATTGCTGTGCTAGCCGATTACCCTGGAATTGAGGTAGCATGCAAATATAAATAAAGCTAAACTTACATTTTTACAAATGAACATTTCTTAACATTGTACTGTTCTCTATGGAACAATCTACATTGGCTTAAGCCACCTCTTTAAACGGAGAATTAGTCAAAGGCCAACACTAATGCTACCTTGGGACCATGAGCATGAGATGTGTCCATGGGGACCGTGACAAACTAAATCCTGACTCCAGGACACGATGATGGCATGGGCCAGACCGGCTCTGACTGACTGGTGGCCATCTTTGCTCTGTTTCTGGGCCAACAGACTCGAACTGTGTTCCTTTTCAAGGTCAATAGTTATGTAGGCCTCTGCAGGAATGGGCATGGGGAACGACTCTGGCCAATAAAGCTGCTAGGTAGGGAGGAGCTCTTGGGAATTTTCTCTCACTCTTGGGAAATGAGGCACAAGGATGAAGCAACCTTCCTCTCTCTCTGAATGCACTTCATACCTGAACTACTGCTACCACCGATGGATCACGAGGGCAGCCAGCCGTGGAGGCCAGGGGATGTGCTCAGATGAGAGCACCGATGGTGAGAGAGCTAGTTCTTTCGGGGACGCTCCAAACTGTGCGGCCAGCCACTCCTGGAGCTAACCACCTTACTTTGGGATGTCTCATTATGTGCAATGATACACTTTTCTATTTTAAAAGCCACTTCTAATTGCAGTTAATGTGGCAGGGTGGGACCAAATGACTAAACTGCAACAACCAGGCACTCAGGAAAGGCTGAAGCCAGGAGAGGACAATGATCTGCCTCGACGAGTGGCATCACTTAGGATGATGAGCATTAAAGGGAAGAAAGGGCAAGTGCCAGCGGGAAGGGGGAGAAGAGACTAGGGACACAGGGAAGCAGCAGATGAAGAGGGGACAGTCCCCGCAGTAGCTCTTCTGCCCACTCCATCCTCTGGGGACACAAAGAGCACGGTTTACCTCTCTCATTTTCTGTGTGTCCTTGCTCATTAACTTTCACCCCTCAGTGTGTGACTCATTCCCTGTCTCAGACGTCAGGATTCCACTAATAGTTCCAGGGAGGGAAAAACACAAACACTGATCCCTCACCGAGGACACGCGCCCCTTCCAGGCAGGCGGTGGGCTGCACACCCGCCCAGAGGCCCGCAGCACGAGATGTCTGATTCGCCAACCCTGGTGGCTCATGGAATCTAGGAATTTAAAAATCACCTTCTGAAGCTACCAGACACAGAGTCTCAACCTCCTCCACCCTGTGATCCTGTTCAGGTGCCTCCAGGAAAGCTGCACCTTGACGCCTCTACCTCTCCACCCTCCCCTGCCCGTGCCCACACTTCTACCTCTGCACAGATTCATCAGGCCCCAAAGGAGCTGATTGTCACCCAGCTTGACTCTCCTGGCCAGTGCGTCATTTTGGCAGTGGCCTGGACTACGAGACAACTCGGGGTGTCTTGAGACCCCTGTCCCTCATTCTCCAAAGTCTTCCCACTTCTTTCGAGTTCCTCTCAGGCTCACCCCTGCTGTTCAACCCCCAATGTCTCCATCGTAACCCCACCAACCACTGGGTCAGACCTTGGCTCATGGTCTCTGGTCCCGCTCTCGCCCCCTGCCCTGTCGCTTGCCACCTTGCCACCCCACGCAGGAATCTGCTCGCCGCACTCCTGCTGGCTCACACGCCAAGCCCAGCCCTCTAGAGGGGCTGCATGGCCCCTCCATCTCCTTCCAGGCTGTCCAGCACTCACACCTGTCCTCCCAGCTCTGGGCTTCACCACACTGGCCGTCCTGCTCAGCAACCCGCTCACTTCCCAATCTGCTCATTCCTCCAGGCCCAGCACAAACCAGGCCTCCTCCTAAAGGTTCCATAACAACTCCAGCTCTTTCATGGTTGAACCGAGTGCACACCAGCATCTGAATGTCATAATCAGGGCCCACCTCTGTCCCTGCAAGACCACGCTGCTTGTTAGAGCAGCCACGTCCCGTGTATCACACTGTCCTTCAGCGTGCCATGGACAGTCCCGAACACCAGGCAGGGGTGGAATAACTATCTAACAGCAAGATCAGCATTCAAGGAGTGCCTCAGCTCTTTCTCCTAGTCCTCCTTACCGGGCACCTAGGAAGGAAGCAGGGTCAGCAGGGTCCTCCAGCCTGGGAAAGCCCAAGATGCACTCCAAAGGATACCGGACGTGGCCAGAAGGACCCCACTTCTGGAATGCAGATAACTTTCCAAAAGATACATCACTGAACAGACTGTACTTATCAGCCAGGAACTGGGCAGGGGCCAAGGACAAGCCCCGGGCAGGGCAGTCTGGAACTACGATTACCACTGTGGCTTCCTCCTGTGGAGTCACTTGGTGCCAAGGGAGGTGGATGCGGCTTGTCCATCAGCATGCCAGATGAGGGGGTTCCTCCCAAAGGGACAGAGGGGATGGAGAAAGGGCCAGGGACACCGGAGACAGAGGGAGGGTACCCGGCCTTGGCCGCTTTCCCTGCTTCGTACACTGTGGAGGAGATGAAGAGCAAGAGAGATTACATTGTCCCACCCTCCACAACCCTCACACCAGAAATCCCTGAGGACACTCTCAAGGGAGCTCGTGGACATGTGTGTCTTCTCCTAGGACCAAACTGACCCAGCAGGGCCACTCTGCACAGGACCACTCAGCTCCACCGAAGAGCAAAAATACAAGGGATTTCCGTGCTCAGTACCTGACATAGGTAAATATGTGGTCCTGGAAGCTGTCACAGCAGCGTCCCCAGGTTCAGCAGCCCACTGTCTGCAGACTGCCTCAGGCCTCTGAGGAGACCTGGCACAGGGCTGCTTCCAGGAGGCCCAGAACCTCTTCTGGAGAGGGGAAGAGAGCAGTGGGTTGCCATGTGGCCCTGGCTGGGTGACTTCAAAAGTCAAGCAAATGACCTGAGGCCTCCTAACACTGCTACCCCTACAGATACCACAGACGCACAGTGTGCCTCTCTCTTCCAGTGCGTGTCTGGCTTGTGGTAGGGATGCCAAACTCAGTGCCTATGTGGGCTTGGCTAGTAAGGTACAATTGAATCCCCGCGGGACTAGTCCCTGTTGGGTCTTGTTCATCATGGGAGTAAAGGACACTCATCAGGGGCTGCTGGGTGGTCCCCAAAGGCCACGGTTTGCACACTGCATGTAAAAAGAGGAGGTTCTCTACATGGGAAGAGAATGACCAAAGGTTCCTCTGGTTTGAATGGCTGAGGAGAGGGTAGAGCTTCTCCACGACATGGCCAGCTGCCGGCCTTTCATTGGTAATGTCCATGGACTCCAAGCGCATGTGAAGGTGTGGATGAGAACACGGAGGCAGGCATGCAGGGGCTGAGGAGGATCCCTGAAGCCGGGGCTCCAGCAGAAGATGGGGTCTGGGATGACCAACATTCCGGGTGGAAGGAAAGGAGGTGGAGGAGGACTCGGGTGCACGGCTATTGGATGGAGAGGTGACGCACCTTCTGACCGCCCCACACCTCCCCAGGGCTCTTTACTCACAGGCCTGAGGGCAGCAGCAGGAGTCTGGGCAGCACGGGCAGCGGACGTAGCAGCAGCAGCTATGGGGGCAGCACTGGCACCAGCAGATCCCCACCAGGACGAAGAAGAGGAAGACTCCCAGGATCACCAGGCCCACAAACACCCACTCTGGAAGGACGCACAGAGAAACCCACACTCAAGGCAGCCCACCTTCAGGACAGGGCGCACCAAAGGGTGTGTCCCTGTGAAAGGAGGTGGGGGAAGGGACCTGGGGAAGGCACATCCTCCAGGGAGGGAGCCCCAACTCAGCAGGACTCTGAGAGTGAGCGCCGGGCTCTGGAGGAGCGGAAGGCAGTGAGGAGAGCTATCCTGGGTGGGCAGTGCAGTGCTGGGGTTGGGGACAGGCCCACCAAGCTGACTGCAGCCTCAGAATCAGGAGGGACAAGAGCAGGAGTCCTGGCTGGGGAGGGAGCCTCACCTGCTGGACGAGGAAGGGGGGGGCTGGGCCAACTCCTCTTTAGAGTCAAATTAATCTTGTGTATAAAAGTACAGGCCCCGAACACAGTCCTCTGTGTCTATGTGGCCCTGGGGTAGACCATCTTCAGGTTTAGGCCTGGACACACTCATCTGCTTTCCCTGCAGACCACCCTAGAACACTGTCCTGTACTCAGCGCCAGGGCTGAGACCCAAACCTTTGGCTTACAGCTGGACAACTATCCAGCAGAGAAGGCACTGTGCCTATCCCTGAGAATGGGTCTGGGGATTACACTCAAGCTGGACAGTCGCCCAGGACTCATGCTCAGGGTCTGGCGAGGGTCAAGGCCGAGGTGCAGGCTGGGCCAAGCCAAGCGTGAACAGGTGCCATCTCAAAGATGAAGAGAAAGGAAGCAAATTCTATCTGGCTTAGATAAAAATGGCCGTGACCCTACATGACTTGACTGAGTTGGGCAACAGGACCCAACCCTCCCTGGAGCCTGGACAGACTGAAGTGAGTCATGCTTTCCCTTAAAAGCCAAAAGACTAAACCAGTTCATTTTGGTTGACAGCTTTCTTACCCCAAACCCCTCAAGTACCCATTCTTTTTCTTAAATTTTAATTATTAAATAGTCCTTCAATTAAATGGACATGTCGTTGGGAGACTGAGACTATGAAGTTAGGGGGCTTTTGATGAGAACATTATTTCCCCAGAGAGAAAATGAACAGCTTATGTCTCCTGAAGGTCACTCCTCACCTACCCACCTGAAACCCTCCGGATCACCCAGGTGCCCCTCTCCCATGGCGGGGGCAGAGATCTGGGGAGCATGCCTACTGAGGACCATAGACAGCAGGAGGCCTTGGCCTTAGCACTGAGATGGATATGAGCCCACTGTTCGGATGAGCTGAGTGGAGGAGGGACCACAACTGTGGTCAGGCAGTTAAAGATAATGGACTGGCAGGTTACGTTGGAGAAACAAAGAATGTTATCCATGAAAGGATTCTTGGAACCAGAGGAAGGGAAATTCAGGTGGATAGGAAATGTCTTTTTTGGATGAAAAACAGTAATTCCCACTTATATAGCTCTGTGTGTGTGTGTGTGTGTGTGTGTGTGTGTGTGTACAAATGCTTACAAACTGCAGGAACTTTGGACAAGGGGGATTATAAAGAGCTATCTCTTGGTGTCCTTGGGAGCAACATCAATAAGAAGAACACCTGGGTGGGAAGCACAGAAGAATTCATGGAAGAATAATTAGTGAAGTTCAACTATGAAGGCTCCAGATATTTCTTGAAACTTGTATCTCTCTGCTGTTCTTAGGAAACTCTTAAAATTCTGGCAGAAACTCTCCAAAGCAAGACTAAATCCCACCTTTTCCTGCTCCTTGATTTGGGTACCTCCCCACCATACTTCACTTGCTTCTTTTATATGTATATATATATATTTTTTTTTTTTTTTTGAGTTCTGGATGGACCTTTATCTTATTTATTTATTTACATGTGGTGCTGAGAGTTGAACCTGGGGCCTCACACATGCCAGGCAAGTGCTCTACCACTGAGCCACAACCCCAGCCCTTCACTTGCTTCCCTGAGCCTCTGTCAACCACGAAACACAGCGCTGCCTCAAACTGGAGCTGGCGGGTAGAGGCTGTGGCACTGAACTGAACCACCTCATTAGAGTGTGCTGCGGCAGGAGGCTGTGGGCCTTTAGGGACGCAAGGGGCCTAGTAAGCCCACGAAATCAAGCACCAAGTAACAGAGGTGTGAGGATGGGTGTTTCTCAAGGCAGGAGGAGCAGATAGCTTTCCTGAGGTTTGAAAAAGATCTTTGGTAGCATTACAAAAGGCAGTGATGTCATGATGGACACGCAGACACAGCAGGGAATGAGGGGTGGGATAAGGAACGAGGGTGGGTAGGACGCAGCTCTCTGGGAGCAGCTGAAACGCTGAGGCAGGCATGGAGATCATCAACGATGCTGCGTGCCGGACGCTCGGGGCCTGGGTCCCCATCTCAGCCTATTCTTACCTATTATTATTTTAGGGACTAGGAACAGAAGGAATAGAATTTAAAGGCTCTTCTAATGGGTTTAGCTCACCTGGAAAAGATCACAGACATGCGTAGACAAATATGAAAATAATGAAACAAGTAGTCAGTGACAGATGCAGAAGCAGGACAGATGGAGTGACAGCAAGTTAAGCAAATAAAGAGTCAAATGACCGAATACCTGGCATGATCTCCACAGCAAAACCGGGCAAGAGATCAGCAAGCAGCCCTGTCCTGCCTGGAAGGAGTAGAAAGAAAAGAAGAAGGAAAGAGGTTACTCCAGAGGAAAATGCAGCTGAACCTGGCCCCGTGATGGCCAACCCCACATGGGGACACTGGTCTGTGCTGTGAGAGGCACATCACAGGCTGGGGGCTCTGTCAGCAGAAGCAAACTTCTCTGTCAGCCTTGGGCAGCCACTAAGTGAAGCCTGCCCTGAGCCAGAAACAGACTTTCTCTCCGACCATGGACAGGAGGAGGTCTCTACCTCCATAGGAAAGGTTCTGCTTGGGCAGACTGACATGCCACCTCTCCTCACTCACACACCCTTCCCGTCCTCACACAAAGTCAAACCATCTGCATCCAAATGTTCAGTAGACATTTCTGTACATCCGTACAGTCCTACATCCATATAGAAACAGAAGTACATATTTGGTTTTAACTTAGGATTATCTTGCTACATGATTCTATTTATGGTCTAAAGATGTTTCAATGATTAAAAATTTCAAAGGCAAGGAAAAGATAAAGCTAGACCAGTTACACACTCCTCTCTGCTGCTGGCTTCAGAAACACTCTGCACATATGTAGATGGCACGGCTTTTCCATGTGGCACCCACAGCTGGCGGCAGGTCCACGTGCCTTCTGTGTGATATGGCTGGTGTCAGAACAGGTGCCCCATGGGCTCTGGAAGGCAGAGCTGTACAGGAAACAAGATGCTGGAAGACGTGAGGGAGATCAGTTCTTTTTAAAACCAGCCTGACTTTTAGAAAGCTATGCTCTGCCTTCACCAGATTCCCATATCAAGGTAAATGAAAAGGCTGTTAGGATAACTCCGCCACGCTGAAGCCTGCCTTTACACTGGTGATACACTCATGTGTTGCATCAGGAACCAAGGAGCAAACCTCCCTCCTCCCAGTGATCGTGAAGGCCACCTGAGCAACCAACTAAGCCCTGTTTCACTGAGGGGCATGACCTCCATCTCCAGAGCAGCACCATCCAACAGAGGCGTGGGGCTAGCAACACACACTACTTCAGCTTTTCTAGTAATTATATTTAAAACGTCAAAAGAAACAAAATTAATTCAAACCGTTGTTATTGTTACTTATACTAGTATCAACAACTAATCATTTCAAAAACTCAGTAACCACGTGCAGCTACTGGACAGCAGAGCTCTGGGGCCTATAACTTGGCAGCTTCTATCATCAACGGCTTTTCTGTTGTGAATCTAATCAATGACTTGGACCACAGCACATGCAGAGAAGTTTAAGATGCTGGTGGGCTTGAGAATAGGAGAGTCAACACTAACAAGGCTTCTCATGTCCCCAGGTACACCAAGAAGTATATGTAGACACACTAATCGTCCAGATTGAAAAACAACAACGGAAATCCACAATCTACATTTTCTTATACCCATTCACAGTCCTATCTCTATATAAAAATAAAATTCGTGCATATGGTTTTGGCTCATTTAGAAGACGACTCTTTCCTGTTAGCCTGAGAGAAGTCTGCCCATGTGTACATTTTGAGTCTGAAAGTCACAGCTGGTCACTACTTCCGTCTTCTATAAGGCACTCCACAGGAAAGAAGTTCTAACCAGGGGCAAAGGAAAAAGGACACTCCGGGACACCAGGGAGGACGTGGTGACCGGGACAAGATATCAGTGAGTGGGGCAGAAGAGAACCTTGCTCACTTGGCCTCCTCTCAGCTGGCCTCAACTACAGGAAGCAAGGTGGCAACATGCACTCTGGTCACGCCTCCTGCAGGGGTCCCACACCTGTCCCTCAGGGAACAGCAGCGGGTCACTTGGGCCAACTCTGCTTTAGGCCTTAGCCAGAGGAGCTTCCTTCTTTCTGTTCTCCAGTTCACACAGCTGATCTGGTGAGATGGTGCTGCTGCTCACAAGATCCCTGAGTAGGACGGGCAGAAGCCAAACGGGGCACTGGGGAAAGCACCCTAAAGGAGACTTCCTGGCCAGCCGTCACTGCAGCTTCTAGAAACATAAAGAGAGGTCTGTGCGGTTCCCACGGTAGGAGATGAAACGGGCTTGGGACCAAAGTCTGAGCAGGGGATGAAAGCAAATATGGTCTCGTCTGGAGTGTTCTCTACACAGGAATCTCTGGGAAACTCAAGGGGGCAATAGTCAGCTGGTCAGAGACGTGGGAAATTGGGATCTCAGACAGTCTTGTAGACACATTCACACTCACTGTCAGGCAAAGTCAATCAAGCCATCCATAGGCAGGGTTTGTTAGCAGATCAATCAACACAGACTGACTTAGTGGGGGACGTTTGCTGTGGGTTTTTTTTTTTTCTTTCCAGTCTGGACAGTTGGCATGTCTAAGTATATCTCTTGTCGTACCTACTTAAATGTGTGGACTCTCTTGTTCTCTGACCTACCAGTGCTTTGAACACCTCTGCAGATGCTGTGGTCCAAATCATTAGTTAGATTCACAAAAGAAATGCCATTGGTAATGCAAGCTTCACTTTATAGGTGCTGGCAGGACATTAGTTATGTGTTAATTATTAATAATAAAACCCCTACATTCCAGGAGGAGATGGATTATATTCAGTGTGTTATGTTAGAAAAAGCAGTGAATGGGAGTCAAGATAGGGCAGATTTGTCATGAGTTTACTTGGTAACTACTAGAGGCAAATTACTTCTCCTTCCTAGGTCTGGGTTTCCTCCTTGGTAAGAAGAAGGAGTTGAATGTAGCAGTATAAAAATGAGGATACCCTATGTCTGGGTTTGTCTGGCTTATGCCTATGACCCTGGTTTATTTATTAACTCAACCCCTTTTTACTCTCAGAATTCTAGTGTGGGCAATTGATTACCTACTCACCCTATCTATATCTCAAACTCAATACTCAGGGATTGGAGTTGCAAACTGAAATGTATACAGGGACCAGCAGGCAATGCGAAGTAAGTGAGTGCAGCCAGCCAGATGTAAGACACCAGGGAAGACTCGTGGGTGTGAAGCACAGAAGGACGGCAGGTCTCACCAAAGGCCACTGTTGCCCCCACCCCAGAAGTTGTCCCGAGAGTTGGAGGCAAACATATTATTCAAGATTCCCCAGATTTTATGTGAAATATCATGATTTTCAAGCATTGGACAATGAATTAATACACTTTTAAACATCAGACAAGCCAAAGAGAGTATGCCTGTGGACTCTCCAGAGCCCAAGAACACAGACTTGCCTCCGAAGGGTCACAGCACGAAAACCAAAAGCAGGCTCTCCCCACAGGCTCTGCAGGCCACCGTAACGGTGTACTAGCTCTGCTCCCCCACTGGAAGGACAGGCACGTAAGCTCTAGCATCTGGGTTCAAATTAAAACTTCAAATAATATTACACACCAAATGTTAGTCTGTCTTATTTCCGGGCGCCAGAAAGGGCATCCTGGAGAACAAGGAAGGGGCTTTCCATTGTTACTCTAAGCCATTTTACTTTTTAAACAGAAAAAAAAAAATTAAAAGAAGCAGAGAGTACATTAGAAATATGAATCAGAAATTTCCAAAGGCTGTTGCTACATCCAGCAGCCCCATGAAGCCACAGTCCACAGCCAGCGCTTCAGAAGGTGGAGGCCTCCCACAGAGCTCTTGAGTACCCCTGGTCCTGGGTGGTGTGGTGACGGACTCTTCAGTGAAGGGGTGACAGTCAATGTCTTCAGAGTCCAGAGCACAGGGGAGCTGGGGAGAGCAGAGGCCATCACTGTATCCACAGCCGAGCGAGTGCAAAGCTCTGGCTTTTACACCATGGCTTGCATTTTACTGGAGTGAAAGGCTTCTGAAACTCGGATTTGTGCTGGAATTCCACGTATGATGATCATTTTGATTTCAGCTCCCGCCCCGCCCGACACCCCGAGCAATGCTACTGTGCAGTCGTGCCCTCTCCTCTCCGTGTGCAACGGGCATCTGCCTCCCGGGCAGCCAACACATCCCAAGTTCAGCAGCACTCCACCGGTTCTTATAAGCCACTTCCAGGACTTCGCTTAGGAGTGGCAATTACAAGTCACTTTGATGTCTGAGGAGAGGACGGAAAGCACACCCTGCAGACAGAAGGCCACATTTACTCTTTTCAAACCAAAGCTCAAACTATCCCTAGAAAATACAATTTTCATGTAAGCACTCAGTTTTCTCCAAACCTTGCAAAATCCATTACTTGAAAGAAATTTCCACATGAATACACGCAATGAATGAGGCCTGCTAATAGCCTTGCAAGCACACACAGGTGCCAAGCTCAGGCCGTACTGTCACAGACTCCACCACCAAGCATGTCCAGGTACCCGGGGTTGAATGTTCACAGTAGAAACAGGCACTGTAAAAACACCTAATATCTTGTCTATAGCACTGCCTACTTGAGCTGTTTTCTGCTATTGCCACCTTGAAGTCATCCCAACTGACATGCTTGTACATATTCCTGGGAGCCAGCTTGCTTCTCTGATGTCTCCAACCCCTTCACTCACTCATTCATTCAACAAAGAAGTGTTTACTATAAAGCAGGTGCAGACAGAAACAGTAACAGGACGTGGCCCCATGCAATGCCCAAGAGCCTCAGTCTTGCCCACACCCACAAGGCATCCAGCAGCATGAGCAGAACTCGGTTTAGTTACCTGCTTCTGTGTCACAAGACTCACTAAAGTCAAAGGATTTTCTTCCTGCAAATCTGTCTTCCTCTGCCTTTTGGATACCACATCTGGTCAAGGGCTTTTCCCCAGAGACTCAGTCCTTGCCTAGCTTCCTACTCTTCAGAGTGTTATCTTTGCACCTTTCATGACAACCATGTCCTGGGGACATTTCCTCCAAACCCCTAACACTCACATCATGGTAGGCCGGGCCCCCAAGTCAGAATTTACTTTCCTTCTTTACTAAGATAAGCATTTCTCAAGACTGAAATGTGTTCTGACAAGACTCTGTAAGAATGCTGCTTTGAGAAGCTGCTACCCTCCATTCTCCCTAGGGGCTGTACATGCCTTCCTTAGAGACTTATCTCTCAGTTACAGTGGTCCCCCACCTGTGCCTCCAGTGGCAGCAAGGAAACCCTTTAGGGTAGGGGCTATGCCCTAACCATACATCCCCAGCAGCCCAGCATAAGGAGGCACATCGGCCACCTCTGGGGGCCTGCAAGAGTTTTCAGTAGCAAATCCCAACTGTTCGGTAGACTGGCTCATGGCAAGACCCTGACCCAGTCCCCTCTCTCCACTCCAGAAGGGAGTAGGCTCTTGATTAAAAATGTTGAAGCAACCGTTCATTCATCAGTTCGCTCATTCCACACTATTTTGGGCACTGCAGACACTCAGCACTCCCAGAGGAGTCTGATGCCAGCACACCTTCCAGATACTGGACCATGTACATGCTATCTTGCCATTTAAGAGAATGGAATCAGCCTAACCCTCGTCCTGAGATTTGAGGACAACCAGGGTAGGGTATTTCTAAAGAAGTCATTACAGAGATATGATATACATACAGATTTCAGATAAAAAGATTTTTCTTTTCTCTTAATACTTCAATCCAACTTCTGATTTTTAGTTGAAACCTTCAAAATGCAATGGATGGTGCAGAAATTCTGGATTGGGGACAAACTTGTTTTTAGAACCTCAATCTGGCTACTTAGTCACTTGATAGCAGACAAGCTGTCAATGCATTGGAACTCATGAAAAAGGTGGGATAACCACCCCTCCCCATCCTCAGGTATCTACACCATCCTGGTTTCCATTCATTTCTTTGGAAGTATTAACTTAAGGACCTCCTAGTGTTTGCCAATACACACTGTAAGTGAACCTTCTGTTTCAAAGATGAGGATGATGAGGAATACCTCTTCTATTCAACATACATCTCAGCTGCATCCATTCCCAAGCTTTCCTCTGGATCCATCTTCAGGGATGTACTGTATCCACCCCCTCTTCTCTCAGCTTCGAGCCCTCCAAAATGTTTCTCTCCTGTGTCTCTGAGGGGAGCAGATGCTTTCTCTGGCCCTTTTAAGTGTGAAGATGTTTCTATGGCTATGCTTTAAGTGTTGTTTCCATGGCTATTCAAAATCCCAAATAGATTGGAAATTTCCCAAGGGCACACACATCCTCAATTTTATTCTATATTCCCATGGCAACCATGCATTCAATAAATATAGTTTATGACTATCCATCACAAATGTGGGTATAGCCTCCTTTCTCTTATATATGTATTTAAGCATTTCATGTGTTTACTTTTTCTTTTTGTGTCTTGTATATTTTAGTTCGCTGTAAATTACAGTCTTAAAGGAGAATAATTCTGACTGAATCCTCTCCATTAAATGACAGGTACTGGACCATCTGCAATTAACTGTTAATAAATGCTTCCGGCTTTTTGGCAGTGTTTATGAGGTTAGCCTAAAGAACTAACTTCTTCTATTCACACAGAGTTCTAGAATCAGATTTCACAGCCAAAAAGGATCACCGAGGTCTAGTCCATACCCCATCCCATGTTTGCAGGAACCTGAAGTTCGGAGAGGTTTAGACTCCCACCCCAAGCGGCAGAGTTGACTAAGGATCCACTGGCAACAGAACCTGGGTCTACCCATTCCCATTCCACTATTTTTTCCTCCAATATCCCAATGTCCTCAGCTTTTGCTTATCCTTCTTCTAGCAATGCGCAGCAATGTTTTCTAGTCTCCTAGAATTTGCAGGGAGTGACTGTGAAATTTGTGTTCGTGACATTATTGTTCTACTTATATAATTAAAGTATAATTTTTGGATATAGAAAATGTTGGAGATTGTTGAAATTCTCAGCACCTTTTCAAGCTGCGACTGGAAAATGATTACTGAATATATCATAACACAGTATGATCTAATTAAAAGGCATTCACCGCACTGCTACGAAACGAATAAACAAGGGTAAAAATGATGGCAAAGTACTCTGCCTTTGCAAAGCACTATAGTGATCCAGCCCCCTACCCCCAAAGAGTGAACAGATGCAAATATTATTAGTAATATGCCATGCTCTACTTGGCCTGAGGTGCAATGCAGAAGGCAGACCTGACTAAAATATGATATGCAGGAAGGTGGGATGGAACGGAAGCTGGACGTCAAGTTTCCTGGGCCTGTGTGCGTTCTTGCACTCACTGATTCCTTCCTAGGCAGGACAGGATGGCTACTCAAAAGGGCCCTGGGTCTGGCCCCATGCAGGCGGGTACGCGGGACCTGGACGGTCAGAGTTCTGGCCCTACCCTCCCTCGGGGCCAGCCCCTCACTTCGGCGGCCTGGGGCAGGCGGGCCTTTCCCAGAGCCCTCCCCCAGAAGCAATTCGGCCAAGTCGGAGGCACAGCCCCGTGTGAACGCGACCCCGCGCTGAATAGCGGCAGCTGCTCGGGAGGAAAATGGATCAACTGTCTCCTGGGGCTCTCTGCGCTGCCGCCTTGTCCCCGGCTGAGCCGATTTCTCGGTGCCACCCACCCGGGCGGCCCGTCCCCGCCCCCGCGCGGCCTCGCGACCACAAAGAGCGCGCGGCTGACCCGGCCGCCGCCGCCGGGTCGCCAGGCAACGGCCCGGGAATGCGCGCTGATTGACAGCCGGGCCCGCCCCGCGCGGCCGCAACCGGCGGAGCGCGAACCGCGGGCGGCGGCCGGGCCTCTCGCCTTCCTCCAGCCTCGGGGCCCAGTCGTGTCAGATCACCCTCTCCCTGGCCCCGAGCTTGTGCAAGCAGACAAATGGAGATGCGGGTGCACCTCGCAGGTCGCCAGAAATAAAACGCCGCCCGCAGCAGGGCTGGCTGGGCAGGTGCCCCGGGCTGGCGGGATGCGACCTCAGTCCTCTGGATGGTCTGTCGATCCTCGGGGAGGTGGCCAGCCTCTAAAGATGGGCGGCCATCATACCAGTTTGTCTGGACAGTCCCAGTTTATGTCTGTGGTTTTGCCATAAGTTATTTAAAAATTCTCCTCCCCTTTTCCTCTAAGGGTATCCTAGTTTGAAAGATAGATTCTAAAGGCATTCTATCTAAAGTCTTCGCAGGCCCACCTAGATCCTAACCCAAGTCCTAGGTCTTCCCCAAACTCCTCCAGGCTTCATGGAATGGCCCATGCGCCCTAATCCTTGTTTTTAGCTTAGGCAGAAAACACCCTGTAATTAATTAAGGGCTGTGCACTGAGAACATGGAGGCTTCCAATAGCAACCAAAATCAGCATGCTGGACAGAATGAACGCCAATCCACTAGCAGGAAGATACTGCAGGGCTGATCAGGGTCCCACCTGCAAAGCACTGGGCAGATGTCACGGAGAAAATGTGAATCTATTAGTAATAGGATTGCCAATTCACATATGGCCCATTAAAGCCTCTGCCTATGGAACACGCTGAAAGAAAATCTGCTCTTTAGCAGAAATCCCTCAATGTAGACTTCCCTAAGGACTGCTCTCTTAGACCAGGGATGGTGGAATGGGAAGGGTGGGGAAGGACACTTTCACTGAGTGCTTACCACGTGCCATAGAATCTTCAGAGTAGGTCCTCCATGTGTCTTTTATGACCCGTCTCCTATTTTTAGAGATAAGGAAACTGAGGCTCATAGATATTGACTTGTTTGTGGTCACAGTATTACACTAAGTCCAAAGCTGCCTGACCCCAAACCTCTGCTGTTCACAGCAGACCTTATCCAGCATGCAGACAGACTTTCACCACCTGGCACTGTTGACATCTGGAGCCCAGATGATTATTTGCTGAGTGGAGAGGGCTGTCCTGCGTATTGCAGGTTCCCTGGCCTACCCAGTAGGTGCCACAGCATCCTACAATTGTGGCAACTGAAACATGTCCTCAAACATTGCCAAAAGCTCCTGGTGGGCAAAAGTGCCCCCTTTTGAGAATCGATGGCCTAGATATTTAATAACCAAACACAATTGTAGTCTTTTCATGCATTGTTTTCTACTTCGAAACTATAACTTTAATCTTCACAAAGAAATTTTTGTAAGGACAAGACAATGTTATTCATTTATTTCTTATCCTCACTGTGCTGGACTGTGCTAGGGAGATAGAATGCAAAAATACTCATTAAATTTCAAGTATAATTTAAATATAAATCAAAGCAAGCTTGAGACTATGTAGGTGAGCAGTCTGAAGAGTAAAGAGTAGGGGCTGGGGTGGTGGTTCAGTGATGGAGCACTTGCCTAGCATGTGTGAGGCACTGGGTTCGATTCTCAGCACTGTATATAAATAAATGAGTAAAATAAAGGTCCATTGACAACAAAATATATATACAAAAAATTTTAAAAGAGCAAAGGGCATGGTCCTGACTTTGGAGGCACCATGACCACCTGTCCCCAGTCCTCAATAAAATGCTGTTAACCACAGTCATGAATCAGAATCAGATTCTAGTTGATGCCTGGTTTCTGGCTTCTCCTTCTCTATCCTTTCAACACATTTTTTTCTGGTTCTTTCTAAAAATGACACTGACAGAGGTGCCTGGGTAAGCTTAGGGCAGAAGAAGCCAAGGCAGGGCATGGGGGCGGTAGGACAGAGCTTGAAAAGCTGCTGTTTCTCCCTCCTCCCATGGAGCCTCTGGGATTATCTCAGCTCCTCTGGAAACAGAGGGAACAGGTGTCTGCTGAAGTAGGATGTTCTGCCCTACTAGGAGAAGCGGCCCCACTGAAATCCTCTATGCAGGGCTACAAATGAAAATGTGGCACAGCCCAAATCACAAGATGTTCCAAAGGAGCCGTCTCCAGATTTATGGCTAGAGTGTGGCTCTGTAATTAATTCTTTCTCTCCCTTCTGCCAGGAGTAAACTTTTTCTTTCTTCTTCCCCAATCCTTTCCCCCTCTTCCTCTGTTTGTAAATCTTCCAGAGAAACAGCAGCAGCCACTCTCGGAGATCAAAGTTTTAGCAAGCAACAAAGACCTCCAAGGAGGCTGTTGCCATGGGAACTCTGGGAGCTGAGGCCCTTCTAATGGGCAAATCTCCCTGGTTAGCAGCGCGGGGCTGGGCTGGCAAAGAGGGAGGGGGTGGGAGCTTGGCAACAAGTAGCCTTTCTGAACAGCCTGAACTAGTCACCGGAGAGGAATGGACAGGATTCAAAAGAGGCAGCCAGTGGTAGTCCAGGGGTGGGTGCTAGGGCATCTCGGCACGCCGCACAAACACTCCCATCAGACACCCCTGCAGTCACCTCTTGAGAGATGCCCTCTCCCAAGAATTCACTGACTTCTCATTAGGTTCTTAATAGCTTTTTTACACTAATGGGCAGAAAAGTTTATACTCTACCACAATAACAATTTCAGGCACAGAATTGTGAACAGCTTGATTAAAAAAAGAAAACCCCATGCCCGCCCATTCCTTTACTGCTTGTCTAGGTAATACACGCTGTACTCCTGAATAAGTCTCAGGAGGAGGTGGAAGAAAAAAATAGGAGCATGTTGACTATAGGTAGCAAAATTTTAGGAGATACTTTCTTTGTTTGTTCTTTCCTGTTTCGTTTGACATACTGACAATAAGCATGTATCATTTTTTCTGAGGCAGGAGTGCAAAGGTAATTCTGCAGCATCACATTTGAAGGGCAGAATCAATCCCAAGTCGCTGCCTACTCAGGGGGACCTGCTGAGAACATACCTATTTCTGGCCTCTGGGATTAGTGCTGCATTTGGCCCTAAAGCAGCAGAAACTGGTGATGCATTCCACAACGTGTTACCAGTGTGCGTTTTTGCCTGCCTGGCACATGCTGCTTCTTCATTTGGAAACAACTGCCTGCTTTCCTTTAGGAAGCGACTCCTTTCCCTCATCCCTTCAGTTCTTAGGGCTCGTCTGGGGCTGCTCGTGTGCTGCCTCCTCCCCAGCATAAGGCACCCCACAACAGAAACCACAGAGAAAGAGGAAGAGAGACGGGAGGTGCTAAGGCCATGGAGGTATCCTGCCCCACTTGGAGGAAGCCCTGCCTGGTCCCAAGGAGCAGAGGGGAGATGGGGATGTGGAGGCAGGGATCCCGACATGTATTCCCCTAATCCAATACTTGGCCAGGCCTGCAGCCAAGAGCTCCTGGGCTCATTGGTTAGCTAAATCACAGACTTGCCCTAAGCAGGGGGAGCCTCTATCCTTTGCAACTAAACTAGTTCCAGAAAATACAACAGGTGACCATAGATAGCAAAATTTTAGGAGATGCTTTCTTCTTTTGTTCTTTTGTGTTTTGTTTGAAATACCGATAATGAGCGTGTATCATTTTTTTCTGAAGCAGAAATAATATTAAAATAAAACCAAGCCTCAGTATTTAAGGCAATACTGAGGCATTCTCTAAGGAGAATGAACCCTGCAATCTGTGAATCTTTAAAATGGTGTCAAAATTATTTTGCAGATTCTGAAAAGCCAGTTCACTTATCCACATATCCCAGACAAGAGAACCTGTTCCATGTCAAAGCTCCTCAGAGAAGGAGTTTCTATCATTTCCCTCAACCATCCATCATTTCCAAAATGTGTTGTTTGTCCTTAGGAATGTTTTTCTTAGCTTGAATCTAAACACCGACTGCCAATGACCTCTTAGTCTATTCTCAAACCAGAGACAGGAATGTCCATCCAGCCCCTGTTCTGCAGGGACCCATTCCCCCTTTTTCTGATTAAAGGTCTTAAACAAGCTACCAGATGAGACATCAGAAAGATGTGGTCAGGCCCTCAGACTACGCATGGAAAGAAGTAAGAGCAGGATACTTTTAAATTTTACAATAATAACTTCTCTGCAGGAGCCTTCCTGAAATGGTGAATCCTTTTCCTGCCAGCTGGAGCTACCCCAGGGAATTTGATTCCTATCCAAACGGTGGCATGGTTCCTGATTATAAACGGCCTGCCCTTGCCACTGATCCTGGACCTCTCGTTTCAGGTGGCAGGTTTCTGGATGCTCCCCCTCCCTCCTGTGACTGGTCTGACCCTAGGATCCCAAACGGCTGTCTAAATATTTCTAAGGTATCTGTCACTGTCATCTCAAAGCACCCAAAACACTGTGTGCATTTCCAGCTTCAGAATGACTTTACCTTCTGAATCATCAAAAAGACATTGAAGGGTGTTCAGCATCGTGTTCCTGTTTAATGTTGAATCGGTGGTTGTCCTCCCATTTCTGTGAAACTCATATCTTTGGCTATTTCTAAAATCTCTGAAAGAAGCATCCACAGTGGTTTGTAGATGGTTCAGATGCACGGGGTGGAAAGAGGGGTGAGTCACACTCAGTGGGAAGGTATTCAATCTAGACAGGAACAGCCATGCCTGTGAAGGGAGGGCCGAGGTCAATGGTTGTAGGCAGTTTCACTAAGAAACAAAGTGAAATGCTGAAGCAAACCTGGGGCAAGTAGAAACTGACCCATGACCCAAGCAGCAACCACATTTTTAAAACACAGCTCATTCTGTGGCTTCTTCATACACACAGGTTGCCTGGCATTGTGCAAGGAGATGAGGCTAGGAATCAGAACACATGGGTTTGATTATCAATAGTATTTTTTTAATGTCATAAAACCTGGACATTAATTTCTTTATTTGGAAAATGGCAAAATAATGTCTGCCCTCCTCTCTTGCACAATTATTGCAGAGCAGTTTGCAAACTCCAAGTTGCCCTCCGTGGACACCTATCTCAGCGGCACCACTGGTGAACCTTTGCAGCTTCTTGGGTCCCACATCTATTCCTCCTTTCTTTGCAACGGTGCCCCAGTTCACTTTGGGGTTTCACTTCTCTGTATCTCGACCACCAAAGCCCCTGATCTCCCAAGGCTGAGTAGTCGACAACTAACCAAAGTGGGACGACTGGGCTGTCTCTCCTAAGACTGACTCTGCAGTGGGAAATGCAAGAACAGAAAATGACATCTCAATCTGTTCTGCTCT
The DNA here is from genome assembly GCF_902686445.1 of Sciurus carolinensis. Taxonomy (NCBI): domain Eukaryota; kingdom Metazoa; phylum Chordata; class Mammalia; order Rodentia; family Sciuridae; genus Sciurus; species Sciurus carolinensis. Next base: position 115,742,771 of record NC_062224.1, on the reverse strand, counting down.
GGCCACAGAGCCCTGAAGATATCACCCACAAATTCCTATTACATGAATCCTGGAGCATCTCTAGCCGGGCAGAACCTGTGCTGTGTTCAAACCATTTTATTTTCTTCCTGGGCACATCAAAATGACAGCAGGTGGGATTCCTGGCACTCCCAGGTCTGGCCCCAAAAGAGTTTCACGTGACCTTCCTCTCTTTCCCTTCCTGAGTGTGTGTGTGTGTGTGTGTGTGTGTGTGTGTGCGCAGCTGGGGACAAAGGTCTCCAACACAGCAGAGCCAAACAGTGAGGAAGTCTAGAAGCCTGCACACCACTTGGAAGGAAGCTGCTCAGGCCCCCCTAGTCCACATCTGGCTAAGAAGAAGCAGTGACCCTGAACCTGGCAAGTCACTGAGGCGTGGTGTCTCAGGCAGAGGCCAAGGAGCACCAGTCTGACTTCTGAGATGGAGTCTCTGCTCTCCTTCGCCTCTAATAGCCTTCCAGCAAGTTCCTTTCCTACTTAAGTTAGTCAGTGCCTATTTCTGCTGCTTTGAAGCATAGCCCTGATGAAATGTCACTAGTAATAAATTTAAATAACCAATTCCAAATAAAGAATTCCAAAATGGGGGGCCAGGAGGAAGATGGTGGAAGTGAGCTAGGCAGTGAATCCCGGCCTGCTCACAACTAGGAAAGGAGGCAGCAAATAAAAGCAGAATTAGACCTTTATTATAGGCTTATACCTGAATTTGCGGGACCACAGAGAATAACTGTAACAAGTTTTTGTTTTTACAGGGTTGGATGGACAGAGGCTTGGCTCAGAAGTGATTACGGTAAATAGGGCTCAGTGGTATCTCTTAAAGTGGTGCTGATATTGGGATCAGCAGAGGTACACACGGAATTAAAATATCATTATCTGGATATCCACCAACCTAGGGCCCTCAAGAAGCTCAGGAAATAGTTCTTCACTTCAAAGAAGAAGTCAGAACTGTGCTGATAGATTGAGAGACACACACCCAATATGAAAAGCAGGGAACAAACCATCCCAAACAACCAAAGAACTGTGACCAATGAGGTCAAACCACAGAACTTCCCTGAGACTGCTGATGTTTGGGGTGCGGTCACTTCACCAGCCTCAAACACATGCTCAGTGCCATAGGAGGCTAAAGTGAGCACCAGCGCTGGAGCCTGCCATTCACCATGTCGGACACAGGCCCACAGCGTCTTCATCCTGGACACCTTGCTAGGTACTGTGGTCAGGGGAAACTCAGGGACCGGTACTGGCAGGAAGCAGCCACAGTCCCAGCTCCGTGGGGGAAACCCAGGCAAGACACACACAGAACCAAGGCCCGCTCACATGGAGGGAGACCCGCAGGTCCTGTCCTGGGCCTGGTCACTCTGTCAGCTGTCTGGCTCACTCGTCTCTTCTTCCAAGGCTCTGCCCACCCATTGCTCGTGTCCTCAAATTGGTTACTCTAATCTCTACCTTTCCACTGAGGTCCAGACCTACCCTTCCAAGTGTCAGCGAGACACCTCCGCCACAGTGTCCCATGGCTTCTTACAGCCAACGTGTCCCAAACCCCGCCCATCCTCCTGCCCCTTAGCCTGCGTTTCCACCTGTCTTCTTCTCAGCTGGTAGCCAGGGTGGCTCAGGGAGTTAGAAACTGTGGTCCTCCAAGCATTCCTCACAAAACACAGTGGCTGAGGGACGTGGTCATCGGTGAACCACGGATCCCAGTTATCTTCCCACTGATGTTTCCATTTCCTTCGGGGCTGGCCTCAGAAATCAGGTCACTCTCCAAGTCTCAAAAGAACACCTATCAAAGAGGCCTGCAGGTACAATGACCAAACAACTAGGATGCTTAAACTGGGACAGTGTTTTGAAAATTTCTACAAAGGAGTATCAAGACCAAGAGGTTCAGAATTTCACATTCAGTACTTCCTGCACCCAGAAAATGTTCACAGATTTCCAACTAACCCCTCTAAATAAGTAACGCGAGTGGTGCTGCCCCAGTTTCTGCGGCCAGTGGATCCCACCGCGGCCTTTCCCATGGGGCTCCTTCTTCGGAACCCCCGCCAGGGTCTGCCCAGACGTGCTGCTCTTCCTGCCGTGAGCTTTGACTGGCAGCTTCCTCATTTCCCCTCACGATTCTGGTTAGAGTAGCACAGGTTTCTGTCCTTTGTCTTTCCTCCTGCCATTGGTGACCACGGTCATCTGAGCCTTCCTTTCACCCACGAGTGGCTGGATCCTTTGGCCCTAAGAACAGCGTCCTTGACCCCAGTTGCTTCATGGTTGTGATCCAGAGGAATGCCCCACACCCTTCAGCATGACCTCAGATGAGAGCTTTCCCTCTGTTTCCCCTGTGTGCAGGACAACTGGGACCACTGCGTTGAAGTGGTTTTCACCTGTGGTCTCGTTCTCCTTCACAGACCATTACTTCTCTGCAAATGGCCGCCCGGCCAAATAACTGTGCTCACAATTAGCTAATTGCAGGCTCAATGAGCCACTTGTTCCTCCAAACTTGGCTATTAGAGTTGTGTGATTAAGCAAAAATTAATCTTCTTTATTCCCTTCTGATTTATGGAGCCAGAGCAGATCTCAATTCAGCCCCCTGTGTTCTTTTGCAACATTAATATAAAGCTTTCGCTGTTTTATTTCCTTTTGAATAGCTGTCATATTTCCATTCTTCTGCAAGTCTCAGCAGCGATGCTTTATATTTTGGACCCCAAGATTAAGTCAGCCTTCAACAAGGTGACCAATGTTACATTTAGTATGTATTTTACTAAATACAAGGTATCAGGACAATCATTTTGCTAAAGTCTTGCAATTTAAAACTAAAGTTAGACATTCTAAGTAGAAGATGCCACTTTATCCCTGGCAATTTAGTTTCCCACACAGGGCAAAAATCAATCTTCAACCTTGTCTGCCTTTAAAACAAAGCACCCTTACCCAGTCTCCAAATTGTTCTCACTTGATATTTTGGAAGCTATAAAAAAATGTAATTTCTTCTGAAAAATGGCTGCAAGTGAATATCTTGAATTACTCACTTATGCTTTCTCCTGCACTTGATGCAGTTTCTGTATGTTTTCTTCTAATTTTCTTATTCAGCCAATGTGTATACAACACAAAATATGCACTCAATTTTCAATCTCAAAGAGGAGGTCATTTCTGGAACATGCGCATTCCTCCTCCCATAAGAAAAGGAACAGCCAAATGTGAGGCACTTTCTGTTAAGAAGAAAGTGACGTTAGGATTTATGGATTTAATGTATGTGCTTTAGAGTCACTCAGACATCTTTAGGTTTCCAGAATTTGCCTTCCATTTAAACGCTAGGACATTTCCCAAACAGCTCTTTGCAGGTGCACCCTCTGCTAGGGGACTGTCTGGTTTACAGCCACCGTGCCTGTGATTGCCTTCAGGAGAGCGAGTGAGTGGGACAAGATCCTGAGGTCGCCAGAGACACTCACACATGGAGGAGTCCTTCTCTCTCCTTGGTCTCTACCCTGCTTCAACAACTCACATGTAAAAGGTCGAGTGAAGAGAATGGAGAAGTCCAGGTTAAAGGCAGAAGGGAAAGGAGGGGGATGTAAGGAAGCAGAAACACTGGGACCAGACTAAGCGGGGCTGTGGCCTCCAGGAAGCGCAGCACGCAACGCTGCTGCTCCAGGCTGCGCGACCAACGTAGGCAGCCTAGAGCAGATGCCAAAGGCCACGGCACCCCCAGCGCAGGGCGGGTGTGAGCACAGGGAGCCTGGTGCCCCGGCTGTCACTTACCCAGCACCAGCAGCTCCACCGAGCCCTCGCTCTTGCCCTCCAGGTCATCCGGGGTGGTGATGACACAGTAGTAAAGCCCGCTGTCGCCCCACACCAGCTTTCCGATGTGAAGGTCTGCATCTGTCACCACGGAAAGAAGGACCCGTTCTCACACTGTCCTCAGAAGGGAAAGCACTGACCCCCGGGTCGGAAGGGGCACCTGCACTGTCCTCTTTCTCTGCCTGGACGGTAATGAAAATGCTCGCTTTATTTAAAACAAAACCAAGGAAACCATAACAGAAGCGGGCCTCCCTCAGGAGGGAACTGAGCCCCGCACGGACCCTCTAGCTCCAGCCTTAGAAGGCGAGGCCCCGAGAGCCAGACGGGTTCCCGAATAACTCTGCACTCCTAGAAACAAGCTGATTTTACAGGAATTCTTCCCAATTTGAATAATCAAATAGGTCATATCAGACTCCTGGGGTCTTTCCTTATCTAAAAATGTAGGGAGCAGGAGACAGGGCGGAATCCACACAGACCCCAGGGGTGCTCAGGCCACCCGTCTGCCTGACTCTGCAGCTTGAATGCTACCTCCCTTCTCCCTGAGGAGGAAGTGCTTAGCAGAGGCTGCTTCGCAGGCTGGGAAGGGCCATGAAGGTGAGGTCACGGCTTAGGTGTCTGCCTGAAGTTCTTTCACTGCGACCCACTCTGACTGAGCTCTGAACACAGCTCTGTCCACAGCTCCACTCTGCGCTCTCTGGATGCTACATGCGCTGCTTCCTCCCTTCCACACTCCATTAGAGCCATTTGCCGGGTCTCCTCATGCTCCCAATCCCACAAAATGGGTCTCAGGGACAAAGTGAGACGTTGTCGTCCCCTAGGGTCAGTGAAGAACGGAACTGCCCCCCTCCGCTCCCCACATTCTGGACAAGGGCATGCGTACCGTGGACGATGGTGATCTCTCTGCCCCTGTAGAAATCCCCCAGGGTAACGGTTGAGCCCTGTTTCGAAGCCACCACTCGGACAGTCCTCCTGCTGTCTAAACAGTCCAAGTAGGGGTCCCACTCCAGGTTTCTCTTGCTGAGCGACTGGGCCCGGGGGGAGGACATGCCCAAGGACTCCCCCATGCGATCCTGGCAGTAGGACTTGAACTTCCACTGCACGACAGCAGGCCGATGGGAGGAGGTGGAGAAGTGGCAGCGGAGCAAGGCCGGCTGGAAGAGCATGGCCACCTTCCTCTTGTCGGGCACCGTGACCTGGAGGCCTTCGACCCCGGCTGCAAAACAGAACACACAGGTCGATGCAGGGCCCATTCCAGCCACCCACCACCGCCTTCCCACCTTGCTTCCCCAGCCTTTCCTGCCTGTCTTCCCAGTTGGAACTGACAGCTTCCAGGTCCACCCGGTTGTCTTTTCCAGACACCTGCTTCCCTCTCTATATCCAGTGGGTCGCTGAGTCTCGCCAGTGTGATCTCTTTAACACTGTTAAGATTCTCCCTCTCCTCTTTAACCTCACTCCCAGTGCCTTTGTGTAGGCCTCTGTTTCTTGCTTAAAAGATGATAACCTCCTGTCTGATCTCCCTGCATCCCACCTGTGGACATTCAGTCCATCCTCCATGCTAAAATTCAGGTAACCTCTCTGAATCTGATTGTTTAGGTTCTCTTTTTAAGAAATGCCTCGCCTATCCTCCATGACCTTGAGGACCCTCAGCAAAGCAGCTAAGGTGCTCACCACCTGCTTCCTCTTCCCCTTCAGCCTCTGTTCTTTGAAGCACCTCTATTTCAGCACCAGGCTCCAAAACCATCGAAGCCTAACAGTTTCCCCAGATGGGTTGCACTATTTCCCATTTCACACCTCCGGGCTTTGCACACTTCTGGAATGCTCTCCCCACTTCCTAGGGAAACTCTTCTCCATCCTTCAAAACCCAGCTCAAAGCTTCTTGACTAACCAGCTCACGTCACATCCTCCTTTGTGCCATCAGAAGACCCAGCGTTCTCTTCTAGACATTTATCATGATGGTTCTGCAATTATTTATTTATTTATTATTTTATTTATTTATGAATTTACTTTCACGCCTTTTCAGGTAAGAAGTGTGTATTACCTTGCTGCCCCAGCTTACGAAGTCCACAGGTACGCAACATATATTCCATAAATAGTGACAAGGAAGCCAGGAAGTATGACTTGAAGAGGAAGTGACTTCCCTTCCTGCTGGTGGCCAAGTAAAGGGAACAGTGATAAAGGAGAAGAGAAGTCTTTATTTCAGATCAAAAGCAGTAGACTAAGTTCAAAAGCTTTGAAGGGTAACCAAAAGAAGAACTACAAAGCAGATGAGAAGTTAAGTGGCAAAAAGATTCAACCTGAGGCTCGGTGACCAAGAAAGACGGTGAATGAGAAACCAGCAAAGTGTCTGAGAGATGAAGGGCCAGTACGGACTCGGCCGTAAGATTCAGACATCCCAAGCAACAAGATCAGAACGTGCCCAGTGGAATGGGGGAGTTCCCAGCTTGGAAACATCTGTTAGAAGCAGAAATCGGAATATGACGAGAGACAGAACAAAGGGGTCTGAAGACAGAGGGATGAGGTTCGGAGGTGAACGTGGGCGCTTCTGGAGCTGGGCAGAGCCTCGCCCTAGACCTCCAGCATGGACTTGGGGCACGGAGCAAGGTCTGCTTTCTCTGGGTGCCTCCTGTCCTTGCCCGTGATGACATCCTGCCAAACCACTCACTCATGTGCTCAACAACTACCTCTGATTACGTGGGGGACGGATGAGCAAATGGATGATCCTAAGAGGAGAACATCCAGGACTGCAGGAAACTGGTTAATGAGTCACCTCGTAGTACAGTGAGGAGCGCAGGTGGCAGAGGCGGGGCTTGCGTCTCCCGGCTGGGTGCTGGTTCTGAGGCCCTGGTGAAGTCCACAGAGCAATCTGAGACTCGAAGGCATCATAATGCCCACCCCAAGCAATAGCAGATGTCCCCTCATCGGGCGGCTTCAGAGAGGGGACTCCATGGAGGGGCACTGGGACAGAGACAGAGTGCTACTCTGCCTTCCAGCCCCCTGCCCCTGTCCCATTCGAAGCTCCTGCATCCCAAGGACCACCCGCCTCCACCAGCTTAGATCACAGCCACATTAAACAGATGGTTCCACCTGGAAACTAGTGCCCACACTCCCCTCACGCCCCCAGATGTTGAGGTGGCTGATTCTGCTCTCCCTGACTCACATGGCTGCGCTGGGAAAACGTATGTCTTCACAGTCTCTCCTTCAATTCTATTGCACTGATTTTATACTGATCTTAACCTCATGATTCTTCTTCAAATCTTTATCCACAGCCCAATTTTTCAGATGATAAAAAAGGAACAGGGAGGTGAAGTGACTTCAGTCAGAGCAGCTGGGGCTGGATGACCAGTCCCAGGCACTGTCCCCGGGACACACTGTACTTGGACACCTCCCGTCTGCTCTGCTGGCTACCCAGGTTCCACGGGTAAAGCACAGTTCTCAGGCTTCCCAGGACAAATAAAACCAGCAAGGGAGACAGGTGCCACACGACAGCATCGTGGAGGGTTTAAATGTTATTTATTATTCCTTTGTTTATATTGAGAGCGAGAGTGAAGTTGGGATTTTGTTCATTAGATGATCATGAAGAACTGCCTCCTCCCTAGCTGTGTTCTCTGTTAATGAGGTCAGGCATTCGAGCAAGCAAGCCACTGGACTCTCTTCACCAATTATTAACAGTGGTTAGTCAGTCCTCAGCTTCATGGCTGGACAAACCTGCGCTCCCAAGAAGGACTGCTTTCTCAGAAACATCTGCCTTTCTACAGCCACAGTCAGGAGTCGCCTGGACGAGAACCCAGGCCTTACCACTTCCCAGTATCAACCTCAGGCAGACTGGTGAACTCATGAGTTCGTTTGCTCACAAGTGAAACCAGAATGACAGCAATGGCCTTGTGGAGTTGTCTGAGGTTAAATGACATTTTATCTTAAATACTTAGAATGAGGCCTGGTGTACCCTAAGTACTCATTAAATCTAGTTGCTGCTGTTGTTGCTGTGGCTGTCAAGAACAACCTGACTCCCAGGAAGCTGTGAACCCAGAGCTAGGCAAGCAGGCTGCCCGGGGTGAGATGGGGCCTGTGAGCAGGACGGGATGGGCAGCGATTCCGGCCATGCTGAAACACCTCTGTCCTCTGACTGCAGGTGTGTCGGTATGTTAATGCCTCCACCTGGGGAAATGTCAGGGTGCGACTGAAGACGCTCCTGGGAGCGAGTGGGTGCGAGGCACTGGCGGGGGTCTGGCCCCCAGGCCCACAGGCCACACAGCAGGAAGGCGGCCCCCCTGAGGCCCACCACTGAACGGCCTAGGAACTTGAGTCTTAAAGCTCTTACAAAATCTGCAGAGGTGAAGAAAGAATCTGTCCTTCATCCTGCAAACCACAGCAGTTCCAGAAAACCAGAGGCAGTTTAGAGAGCAGAAGACAGAAGAGGTGAAGTACAGGATTATAGTGTACAGAGCTCATCTGTAAAAATTAGACCTCCGAAACTAAGTTGTTTTTTTTTTTTAAATGAATTCCTGACCAAAGGCAGCCCTGAATGGCATCCTGAGGAGCATGAGTGGTTTTCTGTGCTTGTGAGGAAGGAGTCCTCATTCAAAAAAAAATTTTTTTTCTTGTGCACTGATCCCCAGGAAGACTTTGACTAATTTTGGTTCAATCGATAACATATTTGTAAACATTATCCTAAGTTCTGGCAACACAGACATAAGAGCAGTCCCTGATCTTGAGAAATTTAATAGGAACTAGGTTTTGAACTACAAAGTCCCTGAGTGCAGGGACCAGGATTTGGCTGACTCCATCCCCAGTGTGTAGCGAAGCCACAGAATACAGCTGATGCTCAAAAACTGGAATGACTCAATGAAGGAACAAAGGAACCGGGGAGGCCTTTCTTAGCCGAGGACCCAGTGGCAGAGAGGGCTTCTGGCCACCCCTAGGAAGCTGCCTGAAGGCAAAGTGGGGAGTGAGAGCTGCCAGTCACCAGGCGTGGCCGATCAACAGGCTGGGGAGGTCGGCCCCAAGGGCAGACAATGCTCCCTGCCCCAGTTCTCCAGAGGATTCTATATATGACGCACTGTGTTCTCACAGGAATAACAAAAGCAGACATGAAGGCAAGGCTGTTCTTATTTTAGCACTTTCATTTTTTTCAAAGCAAGTTCCTTTTCCCACTAGTTGTAAGCTATTCCTGCCAGCATCTTTGAGAGGCAGATCTATAACCACAGCCCCATTTTAGAGAAACAAAGGCTGCTGCTAAAGGTCATGGAAAATTATTGTTAGAGACAGGCATCTCTGGAAATTTTGTATAAAGCTCGCCCATCCCTTAACTCAAGTTTCCAAAGCAGAATTTGAGAATTGCTCATTCCCCAGCATATCTTGACCTTCAGACGACCAAGACATTTCTTTATGCAGTATGACAATACAATCCCTCCTTTCCTGCCTTTAAGACTTCTTTAAGAAATTCATCTTTTGTTTTTGCACTTTTAACATGTTATCCCAATTTCCTAAAGCATCTTTTAGAAACGACTAATGGGCAGCTTTTCCAAGTGTAAGAAATGAATGGGGTGTGCCGGCATCTCTGCTAGGACTAGGACACTGTCCCGAAAAGGAAGAAGGTCTGAGCATCCCTTAGTGGCGATGCCTGTCCAGATGCGGGCAAAGCATGCTGGCAAGTGCTGACCTACAGGCTAAAGGTGTAAAGACAAAGAACGTGAAGCTTGAATCTTGTTTTCTTCCAGAAATAGGAACCATCCATGTTCTTCATAAACTTGGGTTAAAAAATAAAAGGTTTAATAAGAATAGCGGGTACTGCCTTAATGTCTGCCTATTTTTTGAGCCTAGTTCTCCAGCATCGATTCTCTGAGTTAATCATCTTCCTTCCAGTGACATCCTTCCCTGGCCAGAATCAGTTTCTCTTGTTTGCCGCCACGGTGCCTGAACCTTGATCTCTGTGAGGGTCAGGGTAACCAGATGGATGGGCCATTCCCAGACGAGCTCCGAGAGGCAGCTGCATGCCCCCCTTTCCCATAAGGCGTGGTAAGTGCCAGTGCTGCCCTGGCCCAGGTGGGCTTTGCTCACGGCCTGGTTATCATGTGCTGCCAACAATTCTGGTGTGTGTGCACCTTCATCCAGGTGCTGAGCCAGGCCACCTCATTCTCTGACACCACTGTGCAGGTGAGTCAGAAACATATCCTCTCTGTGGTTTGCCCTGCCCACCACAGATCTGAAGTGAGCTCCTGGGATGTCTCCCTTGCTTTACCAACACAGTGCTAAAGGAGGGCAGTCCTTACCCTGAAGGGCAGAGGCACTTGGAAAACTGTCCTGGTTCATTCAGTGGATCAGATTTTTGGGATGGACCAGTCATTTGAACAGGAAAAAAAAAAAAAAAAAAAAAACAACCTCATCTAAGGTTTCTATCAACCTTTATCAGCTTCTCTGTATTTCCTGACTAGATCTCTCCTCTGAGCTCTAGACCCAAATAACACAAATTCACTGACCACCTGGTTGTCACGGATGTACCTCAAACTCATCCCACTTAAAGTGGAGACAACCAACTCCTGCCCCCTGTCAGTCACAGAACATTCCAGGTTTTAATCTTGCCAGCAAGTACTGCATTTCCTGGCCTCTCCTGAAGCTCACCGTGGCCATGTGACTAGGTTTAGGACAAAGGTTTGTGAGTAGAAGTGATGGGTGCCAATTCCGGGTCACCTCTCCAAAGGCAAGCTGCTGCCCGAGCTGTGCCCCCCCCCCCCGGCATGTCCTGCTGGGAAGGGTCCCTGAGCAGAGGGGCCCTGAGCACCACACGGTGGAAACGCAGGGCTCAGCCCGGGATCTGAGTCCAGAGGGAAATCCAGCCCTGGGTGTGATTTGTATACTGTGGGGTCTCTTTGCTCCAGCAGGTTGGACTACATCTACTCTAATGAAGAGGAAAGGAAACAAAGGAAGAGAGAAGGCGGGAAAGGAGGGTGGGAGATGAGCAGGGAGGAGGGCCTTCATCTCCCCCTGGGGTGTTCTCTTGTGTTAACTCATGACCATAAGTGGTTGCCCCAGAAATCCCCAGCCAGAAGCTGGAGGCATCTTCTACTGTCCTTCCCCTTCAGCCACCACATAACCAGTCAGTCCTGCCTGCTCCATCTCTTCACCATCCACGCCTCTCTTCCCGCTGCACTGCTGGGGCTCAGGATTCTACCATGCCCTGCCTTGCGTTCTGCAAGGGCCTCTTACTTGGCTTCTGCTGCAAGTCCTGCCCACATGCCATCCACTCTCTACACCAGGGTCACTGACATTGCTGAAATGCACCTCTGCCCCCTGGCACTCCCTCGCTCTGACTCTTTGAAAAGTCACCCTCTAGCCTTCAGGACACGAAGGGGCTGCCTCTGCCTTTTCCTCTGCCACACTGACTGCTCCAACCCTACTTCAATACTTGCAGTTTTCAGAAGACATCAAGTCCTTGCTTTACTCTCAGCTCCTGCGCATTCTGTTCCCTCTACAAATCTCCCTTCCCCATCCCGGTCATTCCCAGCTTGCTCCTACTTACTCTTCAGGAGTTGCTCTTACTGAAACCACAGCACCCCCACAGAATCATGTCCCATTGCCTGAGATTGTTCTATTTAGTCACCTATGTCCTCCATTAATAACAAGCTCCGTTCTGCAGGCTTCTAGAGACTGCTGCAAAGTAAGTATTGGACTGTTTGTTGAACGATTACCTCCGTTGACAGACTGTATTATCTGTCCCCTTCCCTTGCTTGTGCCGTCTCCAGAGGCAGAATACACTTGCAACTCCGCAGACTGTGCTCAGTCACATGACTTGCTTTGCCCAGTGGAATGGGAGCAGAAGAGCCATAAGATCCACCCAGGCAGATGCTTTAAAGGCACTTGTGTGGGTTGGCTCTGCACCTGCCGGTACCCCCAAGCATTTGCCCTCCACCATGAGAGGGACATGCCCAGGTAGTGGCTGTTCCTTCATCCTGGGTCTTAGAACAAGAAGACAACTGGAACTGAGCCAACTCCACCAAGTCTCGCCAATCCACAGCAGCCTACAGTGGACTACAGCTCTCCTGTAACATGAGCAAGAGCTTTTGAGATTTTGGAGTTGCTAGATCCTGCATCAAAATGGTGATTAATGCACCTCATCTAGGTTCATAAGTACTGAGGGCCTATTATGTGCCAAACATCGTGCTATGAGTTTTACACAATCTCATTTTAATTACCACAACATAATGAAGTAGGTTAGTTTTCTATTTTAATGTCTAAGAAAATTATATGAAGGTATCATTCAATCCAAGTCAGTTAGACTCCCTTCCCTGCCTCTGAGTCTGCTGTCTGGTGCACCAGGGGCATGGAAGAGGGTCCTGCCCCCAAATCAGAGTCTGCTTCCTGCAGGGCTCCAGACGCTGGAGGGGAACAGAGGAAGCAGCATGTTCTTCTGAGCTCTTCCTTGTTTCTTGGCCCATAAAGAACTCTTGTCATCCAAAATACCTTCTTTCATTTTCAGAGAGCCAAAAATTATCTCAGGGACCATGATTTCAAGCGCACATATGCGGCAGCCACATCTGGTGTGGCTCCTGGGTGCATGGCACCAGCCCTGGTCCCAGGTGGTCAGCAGCACCTGCTCTGTGGCGGGAGCATAGCCTCTGCCCTCCTGTGTCTTGCCGGAGCGCCGCACGTTCACGACTCCTTCCCCGTGCACTCAGCACTCATCTGGGGGAAACTGCCAGGCGTTCTGCCTCACTCTAACCCCAACCCTGGTTTCTACAAACTTCAGGCCTCAGGACCCCATGTCCCATAATAGATGTCACATATGTTCACTTAAATCAAGAGTTCTAGTCTGATCGACCTCCACCAGAAAACAAGTTTTCTCTTGGATTCAAACACTAAAAACCACCAGGTCATATTAAGTCTGCGACAATGTCTTATCCTTTTAATCAACAAGACACCATGGGATTGGACGAGTCACTTATTTCCTCTGAGCCTGTGTCTTCATAGTGTTGGTAGGTAGGGTCGGCCTCACTGAAGGCTCAAATAGGATAATGCACAAGAACACCACCTGACACGGAGACACATCATAGCTGGCAAATAAGAACAACGCCACCACCCGTCATCTTCCTTCATATTCCTGCTCCGAGGAAAGGAGCTAAAGTAGTCGGAGGGAGTGAAGAGGTAAGTGAGTCCTGGAGCAAAAATTTGAGACTGGAGCTGGGCCTGCTGGTGCACACCTATAGTCGCAGTCACCTGGGAAGCCAAGGCAGGAGCACTGCTTGAGCACACGAGTTCAAAACCAGCCAGGACAACACAGCAAGACCCTTCTCAAAGAAACAAGATGGGACATTCTAGGCCCGTGCTGGCAAGGGGAGGAGTCATTCTATCTGGGCCGAAGAACCTGTCTTAGTTCACTAGCCCCCACAGGACCACGTGCCACTGTTCCAAGGACGCTCTCCCAAGCACCAAGCACCGGGAGCTTCTCCACTCGTTCTGAAAAGCCTAACGAGCAGCTCCCTTCCTGGCTGCTGTTTTCATTCCAGCTGTTCACTGGACCGAAAAGGCGGAAGAAAGCCGAGCCCCCCCCCCCATGGCTCTGCACTGGAAAGGAAGAGTGGGCCTGCCACTCAAGCTTTGATTTCCAGCTCATCAAAGTTAAACAGAGGAAAGTTCAGAATCTAGAATCCTAGAGGTAAAAGTAATCTCAAAAACCCCTCATTCTGCAGATTTCAAGACCAAGAAACAGACCTGCCGTGGCTTGTGGAGGAGCTGGGACTAGAATCTACACTGCACCTCCCAGGCAAGGGATCTTCCCACTAACCAGGCGTGGAGCACCTACTAAGACTCTGAGCACAGTCCGGCAGTCTCCCACTAGACTGCTAGTGTAGTCCTCTAGCTGGATGAGGTTGCCACCCTTCAAAAGCACGTGTCCAAACTGCAGGGTGTGACAATGAGGTGACTGCCTCCTAGCCCAGAGAGTCACATCAGCTGGGGGACGGCGGGCATAAGGACAGCTGTGGTAAGAGCAACACAGGAAGATGTTCTGGTATGCACAGGTTGCTTCCATGGAAGAAAGCAGACAGGAGAGGACAGCACGGAAGTTGGGGTCCGCAGTCTCCAACAGCGAATCTTCCGACTCCGTGGCACTCTGTCTCCATGCCCAAACCAGTCCTCACACCGTCTCCAGGCTGCCTAGTACAACTGGACCAGGAAACAACCATTAGCTAGTACCTCCTTCCCCTGCAGCTGGCTAGGAGCCCCTTTGAGGCGCCCACAATCCTTAGTGCAGGTCTCTATTGCTGCTTTTGTACAACACTATCGCTCCATAAGTGTGTGTCCACAATTCTCTAACCTGTGTCTCCAGCACCACACTGGGCTCCTGGAAGTCAGTGGCGGTATCCTGTCCATCTTATTAACCCCAGCACAATGCCCAGGAAGTGGGAATAACCCTCTAACTACCGAGTAAAAGTCCTCATTCGCCCTCACCTCTTCTGGGAGTTCACATCAGAGCTGGTCTAGGTGGGAACCCCTGGTGCAGACTGGTTGTGCCTCCCCTTGCTGGCTCTGCAGCACTGAGGTGGTGCTCCTCAGGGACCATGGACCACCATAACAAAAAGCCTGAACGCTAGGCTACAACCCTTGAGGTCACAGACTATATCCTCTGGTGCTTCATTCTCAGCACCTACCACGGTGCTTAGAAGCCACAGGAATTTAATACAAGCTTGCAGAGTGGATGGATACATGAATGAATGACGCAGGCTGCCAAAAGAAATGCTGACAGAGCAAGCAGTCTTCATCTCAGAGACACCGGAAGTGTCTCCAGGAAACACGTGGAGTGGGCCCCCAGAGCACAGCCCAGCTCTTCCCCAGCCCCTGCCACCCATCTTCAGGAACAAAGACCAATGAGCCCGCCTTCAAGCCCGGTTGCTAGATGGCACCTGTTGCTAAAATAGCAGCTGGTAAGCATTCTGTTTTTTCAAAACAACAACAACAACAAAATCAATCTACTGCAGGAAGCAGTATCACAATGACAATAAGAAATCATGAGCCTAAATATGTAGCAGGAAGAAATTCAGAATTTTAGCAAAGACAGAGAAGGAAGGAGCTGCTAGAGCCTGAGGGGAAAACCTGAAGTGTTGATTAGAAATTGCTCAGCCTGCATTGAAAGAGAAACAAGGGGAGAGGGCCGAGATAGAGAGGGAGAGGAGGGAGAGGGGCGGGTGGGAAAGGGAGGGAGAGCCAGAGCGAGGTGGCCTTTTCTTGGCTCTCTCTTATTTTAATCTGTCTTTCCCTTTCTCCCTCCTTTCTCCCACCCCCTCAAGAGAGAATTCATTGATTGGGCTAGACTAAGATTCTTTACCTTTGCTCACATGGTTTCTCTGTAAGGAATGAGTCTGACTCCATCTCATCCTCCACTGCTCCTCTCTCCTCAACCCCCTCCCCAGCTGCCATTGTCAGCTCCTCTCCTTGGCTCAGGCCAAGGAGCTGTCAGAGAGACAGCTTGTCCTTGGGCACCTCTGACACCAGGGCTGGGAGGAGAGGATGCCCAGGGTGACCACTGGCCGAGCAGAGGCAACCCTCCCTGCAGGGCAGCTCCAGCCATCGACAGTTGAGGTGGACCGGGAGGAACCTGTGGCCTACTTCAGGTAGAAGCAGCCTCTCCAGGTGCGTGTGGAGGGCGGAAGGCACAGACATCCCCTCCCTCAGGCAGAAATAAAACGAAATACCCTCCGGCAACCCAGGGAGGCCCAAGGGGCGAGTGCTAACAGGACTGGCCGTGGTTCCAGCTGGGAAAACTGGGGTCTGGTTCTGATCACCACTGTGCTGAGTGCAAGCTGCTTCCCTGGGCCTCCTTTTCTCCAGCCAAGAGGGCTGAACGAGATCTCCTGGGGCCCCTCCACTGATAGGATTCCATTCCCCAAGAACCAGCTAGCCATCTAGAGGCCAGATGTGCTCCCATCCCCTGCTCAGTCCCAGAGTGTGTCTAGTAGGTGGGTCTGGAAAAGCACCTCTGGTTCAGGACCCTTCCCCAGATGCCGGCTGACTTCAGGCAGTTGGCTGTACAGGCTGCAGGTCTAAGTGCACCTGGAAGATGACAGATAACTGAGAGGAGACAAATTAAGGAAGCGGAATCCGTGAGGGTGGCAGTGGGAATGCTGGGAGGCTGGGGGAGGGGGGCATGGATCAGCCAAACCCTGAAATTAGAGATGGTTCATATTTGAATAACGTGGGAGGGACGAACTCAAGCAGCCAAGATAAGATGCTAGCTCTGCTGAGGGTGCCCCTCCAGCCGAAACCCAGCAGGGGGACAAGAGCAGTGTTAGGGGGTTTTCATTTGAAATAGGGAAAAAAAATGTAGGCAACCAATAATCTTATTCTGCAGCAGGGAAATGAGCATTTGCCTTTCTTCTTGAATGTATTTAACCCTCTTTCAGCCTCACCTGGCATATCTTAACCTGGTTCCCCTTTGCAAGTGACATGATTTTTTCCAGATCTAGTGGGCACCCCCAGAGAGGCAAAACTTCTTTCTGTTTGTCCTTTCCTCTCTGCCCATCATTTGCCCCATCCTGTCTTCACTACCCTTCTGACACCTTGCTGTTTCCTCCATCACTCTGTCCCCACCTGGTTTGAAGTGGGTTCCTCTGTCCCAGCCCAAGCCACCCAAACCTTCCTCACCTGCCCCACTCCCTGGGCAGGGCTGTTTTGGCAATCTCTCAGTGCCGGTCACCCCCAAGGCTACTTGTGGAGGCAGGACATACTGTTAGCTGGCAACAAAAGCCTTTCCTAGCCCCAGGAGAATGGGAAGAAAGTTCAGAAAAAGGAGAAGAGGACACAAGGGCCCAGATAGACCAGACTCCTGCGATGGGGAGAAGCCTACCACTTCTGGACGGCTCTGCAAAGTGTCTTCACTGGATGCATGTGTCTGGCCAGGGGCGTTCATCTATTAGAAAGGGTCTTTTCCTTTTACCATGCAACCACTTCCCAAATGATGCTAGTGACACAGAGGCAGGCCCGAAACTCCACAACCAATCAAGCCTCTGTCCCCACGTCCTTCCCAATCCTCCTCACCTGAACCCTGAAGCCCAGGGAGTCGCAAAGAATGCCCTGAGTCTCCCTCCTTCTCTAAGGAAGGAATTGGTGGCTCTTCGCCTCCACCTCCCCAGTCCACCAAAAAACCAAAAAAAAAAAAAAAAAAAAAAAAAAAAAAAAAAAAAACCCAGTCCCTTAAAGAATCAGCCCCCTCGAGGAGCTTTCCTTTTTTCAGCCAGGGTTTCCCTAGGATTCGGCATTACAAACTCAGGCTAAGACCAGGAAGAACTGCGGTATGGATGGGGAAAGGCAGAAAGAACAGTCGCCCAGAGCCAATGAGTCAAACGTCGGGCTTCTCTCCCGCCTCCCCCATCTCTCTCTCTCTCTCTCTCTCTCTCTCTCTCTCTCTCTCTCTCTCTCTCACACACACACACACACACACACACACACACACACACACGGCCCCCTCCCCCACCAACCCCAGCTCGCCAAGCAGCTTTGACACGGTCACTAAGGAGGGACTCGAGGGTGGGTGAGAACAGCACCACTGTGGAATATGCGTAAAGTTCCGTCTCCGCGGAAAACGACACTTACCTGTTAACCAGAAGAGAGCGAGCCACCCCAGCACGACCCTGTCCATTTCCCCCAACTTCCCATGCAGATCAGGCGCGGGGAGAGTAGGGAGCGGCCAAATGAGGGTTCCGACGACCTGCGGCACAGGCGGCGGGGGCGTCCCTGGACTGCTGGGCTGTTCGCGCCGAAGAACGGGCGGCGCAGGAGAGCGGGGCTGAGAGCGCCGGAGAGCCGGCTGGGCGCGCAGGAGAGCCGGGCCGGCCGCACCGTGGGGCTGGCGGCGCAGGAGAGCCCGGCGGACACGGCGCTGCCGCGGGCGGGCTGTGCGCGGCGCTCGGCGGCGCCTTCCCTGCAGCCGCGGCGACCTGCAAGCCCAGCCGCGAGCGCGGGGGCGCCGCCCGCCAGAGCTGCCGCGTGGGGGAGCTCGGCCGCCGCCCGCGCCTCCGCGCCCGCCGCCCGGCTGCCAAAGTTCCCGATCACGTGCCGCCCCCGCGGCCCGGGGTCAGCGCCGAGCAGCAGAGCGCACCAGAGAGCCCGCTAAGGGGAGGCGCTGGGAAGCAGGGGCCGCCCGGGTTTTCCCCAGCTGAGACAGCGAGCGGGAACCCTCGCAGGAACGTGGGCTGGGGACCCGAGCAGTGGGGGGTCAGTGCGTGGGCAACGAGGGTGGAGGACCTGTGAGGACTTGGTAGAACTTACAGAAAGTAGACTGGAAGTCGGGTAGGCAGGGGGTTTGCTTTTGCTGGGCCCCCTGCCCCTGCGTCTAGCTCTCCGCAGAATTGAAAATGGTAGGCGGGAATCCCGCTTCACAACTTTTCCCTATTAAAACGGTATGTGGTAGAATAAGGGCATAGGCCTTTTAACAGAAAATACGCAAAACTAGAATGAAATAAACATTTATGACTTGCATCTGTCTAGCGGTTTTTGCAGGCCATGTTCACTTGGATTATTCCCATCTCTAAAATGGATCTGTCTTTTGTCCGCAGAGGATGTTGAGAGAGAGCACAGGGTGTTGAGGAATGTATGCTTGGCTTAACAGATGTGTGAAGTCTCTTCTAGGTGCTGAGAACCAACGATCGATCCGAGGATAAGGCAGACTTCTGCACTTAGGGAACCTCATCTTGGGTCCAAGAGAGGAGAAACTCAGACCATTAGGGGCATAATACATACTCATTGTAAAATCCAGCAAATATGGTCAGAGACACAGGGAAACTGCCTGGGGAACACGGAGGGAGGAGCTAGTTGGTCTTGGGAGGGGTAAGGGAAACACCTGGATTGGCATGTGCAGTATGGGCAAGACGGCGGACGTTCAGGGATTGCTAGTGGGAAGACATCAGGCCAGGGGCATTATGGGCAGAGGAAGGAGAGAATGCAGAAAGGTCTGAAATAGTGGCCCTAGGCTTGAGAAGAGTTCCTAACTCCATGTCTGAGGATGATCACACCTGAAAGCAGGGGTGATTTAAGCACATGGGAAACCAAGAGGAGACCCTGGATGGGGGTCTTCCATGGCTGCCTGGCTTTTGAGCTCCCTTCATATTTTTGAGCAATTCCAACTCCAGGAGCTGAAAGTCCAGAGCAGCTCCCGACTACTCTAGTCAAGTGCAGATCCCTGACCCCAGACATGGCAAGCCTGGCCCTCTGGGTCACAGTTTTTTGAATCAGGAGTGAGTCATCAAGAGGTAGGACAACGTGACCATCTGTCCTGCTAGCCTCTCTGGGTTCTGGCCTATCTTCTCCATCTGGATCTCCAACTTTCTTGACTGGTGCCACCCAATATCTTTCATGAACTCTCTCCCTCTCTGCTTTATTTTTGCCAGGATAATTTTTGATGTACACCTTTAAGAAACCTGAATAACATTCTGTGTGAGAGAAATTTGAGAACAATTTCCTTTCATATATGAAAAAGAGTATATCGAAACAAAGGAGGCACCTAACATTTGTGAGTTTCTTGTTAGATTCTAGGCATAGCTCTCCATGTTCTACAAGCTTTCTCATTTAATCCCAATAAGGACATGTAGACCCAGTGAGTATCACTAACTCCTCTGAGGTCAGGTAGCTAGTAAATGACAACACTTGCATTTGAACTCAGGTTGTCTAACTCCAAAGTGATTGAGTCTGCACCATAAAAGGGAGTATCAACACCAGAGGGCCGAGATGATGCTGTGTTTGTATTAGGTTCTGCCATTTACTGCTATACGTGTGGCATACTCAGTGTGCAAGGGAGTTTGAATAATGTTTAGTATCCAAGGACACTTAACAATGGCATTTTATACACAATTTGAACACAAAACCAAGTTTCTACAGGTGAAAACGGGAGATGGACTGAGTGAAGAGACCCAGGATGTGCCTGTGAAATGGAAAGTGAATGCCCACAGAAGTGAGCTTTGCATGTGTGCTCAGAGTATGTGCCATTGCACACTTCCAGGGTAGTCAGGAGGCATGCCCAAGAGCTGAGCTAGAGGGAGTGACAGAAGGCGGGCACCTTGTCTACCATCAAGGGAGCTGGGAGTCTGCGTAGCACCCTGCAGTCTACTTCATACCCAAGGAGGTGCAGGAGGTCTCTCCTGAACTTCCTGCATGATTGGGGCCACAGCTCATCCCCTAAATTAGTGTGTGCCAAATGCACATTACCAGGGTGATGGAGGGTTAACAGAAGCTTTAGGTATTTAAGGGTACATCTACTGATTTAAAGCAGGCAGCCTAAGGGAGGAAGTTGGAAGGAGGGAGGCAATGATATTTTGCATATTGGTGGAGGGTGACAGGGTGTGACACCCAGAATCCCAATAGTCTTCCAAGTATGGTTTTTGTATTTCCGACTGCAGAATCACATTACCATGTGTGCTTAGAAATAAAATTCCCAGGCTTTACTAAAACTGATGAGATCTGATATGCCAGGCAGGGCCTGGAAATCTGCATTTTAACAGCCTTCCCCAAGTGCTTTTGATGCACATTAATGTTTAAGAAGCAATACCTAACCATCTTTTTGATCTCTTGGGAAGCCATGGCATTAATGTTTGCAAATGTACCTACTCTCTGATTAAGCTCCAGTTGTCCATTTGTCCATGCCAAGTAGGATAGGACCCGAAGCAGAGATTGGTTCATCTTGACCAAGTCCTGGCCTCCAGGATGTCACACTTTCTCCTGCAACTGGAAAACAACACATCAGAACAAGTCCTATGTGGAACCAGGGCAGAATTCCCAGGAAGCTGGGGTTGTGTTTGGTGGGGAGGCCGGTGGACGAACAGGCCATTCCATCGAAGCAGCACACTTTAGAACAGAATTAGGACACAGGAAAGGAGAAGTGAACCAGTGCAAGGAGACATGCTGGTAGCTGGTAGCAACCACACAGTTATAAATACAATGTGGCTGAACCCTCTTTAAAGCACGGTCTCTTCGCAGACACACAGGCTGCATGCACACGAATCCCGCTATCGCGGTCTTTATAAAGCACACAGAGAGCACCGCATTTCTGCCGCTCCACTCTGATCTTGTGTTCCAGGAGGAATACAGGCGCCGTGCCTGAAGAACAGACGCCCTGTTTCCCACCTAAGTTGGGTTCCTCTTTCCTTCCTTGTACTATCTATTAGGTTTGCTATCTTCCCCATCCCCCAAACTTTCAAAACCGTCCTCAATGAATTATAAGCTTAAAAAAAATCTAAATTAAACAAAGGAGCTAAAAAAATGGAGACTCTATGCTAAAAATGGAAACATTTTTAATCTGGAAGCCCTTTTATATTGAGGAATAAATTGTTTCATTTTTAAAAAAGCAAACATAAAGCACGTGATGACACCCCATCCCCAAAATATGAACTGGCAAGAACAGTGGTGAGTATATAATAAGTAAAAGACTAGAGAACATGCTGAAAAGTCTGCTTGCGGCATTTCTAATGCAAGAGCCGGCTGCCGCAGGCTGCAATCCAACTGCAGTGGTGCTGGGTGCTAGGTTAGATGCTCCTGGGCTCCATCCCAAGCCAGCCCCCAGCAGTGGAGCAGCCTTCTTCTGCCTCAATTCTCCCTCAGTGCTTTCCCCAAAAGGGGTCTACCCAAGGACAGAGTGAAGAAAAGAGTGGACTATAATAGGATATTTACAGTGTGGACTCCAATGTTGAAAATGCATTTAAAAGAGACAGAGGACACGACAAAAGAGTCGCAACAGCTCTCTCTGGGTAAGACTGTCATTGATTTACATTTTCTTTCTTATAATTTCTATGTACTCTAGTATTTCTACAATGTAGAAAAAGTTGCAGGTCAGAAGACATGCCCCTGCCAAAATTTATTCAATCTCTAGGCCATCCCGGGAGGAAGAAGAGAAGCAGGGAGAAGGGGTGACAGGTGTTTTGTCAGGTCTGTATTTTCAGCCAGCAAAAAAGCCCCCCAACGTACACCTGCTCTCATGATGTTTCAATTGTGCTCAGTTAATCACGTTAATTAGGAGCAGTGGAAGCCCTGGGAGCCCTCATGACTTACAGTTCAAACCATAATTTCTTTGTAATTTGAACCCAAGATGAAGTAAGGCTGCTTCTTTTATGAGCCCCATCTCTGGTTTTTGCCTTTGTTTCTGTTTCTGTTTCAATGCGAGCATCCTTTGGAGACCTGAGAAGCATCAACAGCCCCCACAATGGGCCAGCAGGGCTCTAGCTCCAACGGGGACCGTGCGGCACTGGGAGTGGGGCACTCGCACCGTTGGTGCAGTACCCCTCCCCAGTTCTGGGTGCCTTACTCATGGAGAGAATCCTCATGAGCTGAATTCCTTACAAACTATTCCAGGTGTTCTTCTTCCTTTGCCTCATTTTTTTCTCTTGCCTAAGTTCGTCCATTTTCTACACACATTTATTGAGTGCTCATCCAAGATGGGAATTCAAGATAGGAATTCAAAGATGAATGAGTTCCAGCCTCTTACATCAAAGAGTTTATAATCGAGTTGTGGCCATATGCATGAGGAGGGACAAACATGAGATCTTGAAACATGATGTGTGGCAGGGTTTACGTTAGGACATGTACCAGATATGATGTGGGAACAAAGGAGGTAGAAAAGGATCAATTATCTATTAATAGTGCTGGTCAGACATATCTTTATGAAAAGGTGACCCTGAGTTGGTTCTTAACCAAATCTCTAATGCAGAAATGGACCAAGAGGTCCTGCAGAAGGCAAGGAACAGGCACCTGAGAACAAGCCCTCCAGGCAATGAGCTGGACAGACAGGGGAGATCAGGCCACCAGGTCTGGACTTAACCTGGCAGGCAAAGAACACCCCCATGAGAACTTCTAAGCAGAACAGCAGACCTGTTTTGACAAAGTTATTCTGGCCACGGAGCGTAGCATGAGTTGAAAGAGAAACAAGCAGAGGTCATTCCCATGGGAAAGTTATTACCAGATTCCCAGTAAGGCCAAGCATTGGAACTACACTATGGAGCAGCACAAAGAAGAATCAAGAGACATTACAGGGAGACACAGGAGGCAGAATCCACATGGCCTGGCAAGAGGTGCATGTATACAGCCTGAGCAAGCAAGAGGAATCCACCAAGATACTGAGCTACTCAAGAGCACAGCAATACATTCAGGAGGTGTCTAGAAGGTAGTTGGAGATCTCTCTCTGCTTTGGTACATCCTCCAGTGGTAAAACAGAGCACCAGTAAGGAGAAGATGGGATTGCTCAGAGCTCAAGGTCACTCATGGGTGGTGTGGCCTCAGTTTCCCCTTTGCAAACTGGGAAATCCACAGAATCTGTTTCATAGGGTTGCATGAAGGAGAAATGAAATGACCCTCCAGGAGCTTATAGTGGAGTCCAACACAGTAGCTTTTAATGAATGTATCCCATCATTATCATCACATCATCACAGGATGGAGGACCCACAGTGAACAATGTCAGGGCCTTAACTTAAACCAGCATCAGGAAAAAACTCAAGACATATTTCCCATGAACACACTGGTGTTTTCATAACACTTAGCTAAAAATTACACCTTACACTTCATGCTAAAAAAAAGGTGGGAACCATCCAAGTCCCCAGTGGCTTCACCCCACGTCGGCTGAACTCTAACCCCTCATGGTGGCCATGTAAACACTACAGGACTTGGCCCCAACTCCCGCCCTAATGTCCTCTCTACCTTCCCCCTGCCCATTTACCCCGGTCACTCGCCTTGCTGGACATGCCTGGGGAGCTCCACCTCAAGCTTAGGACTTACTGTTCCCTCTGCCCAGAATGCGCTTCCTCCCATATCTTCACAGCTTGCCTCCTCACCGCCAGCCTTTGCTCAGATTTCACTTTCTTCACAGAGCATCTTTTCTGACCCCCTAAAGTCGCATACTCCATCAGTTGCTATTCTCTTATCCTGCATTCGTTTTCCTTACTGGACTTGTGCAGTAAGATGTCCTGAAATCTTGGTAGATGTCTAACTGTTTCTTTCTTTATTGCCTGTTTTCCTCATTAGAAGCTTTCTTCTATCCAAACTATTATTGTGCCTAAAATAGCCTGGTACTCAGTAGGTTCCTACTAAATAGATAATGAAAAAATGAGCTGCTTCCTGCTGGAATCACTCTCTTTTCTTGGTTTTCCTGCACTTCTTACTTGTTAAAATGTTCTTTCTTACTCACTTTTACTGGTCTTCCTTCTCTGACTTTTAAATGCTAGTGTTCCTTAGGACTCCATCCTGGATCTTTTTTCTCCTCTCCACTCTCTCCTTAGGTGATCTCATCCATTTCCATGAATTTAAATACCAACTTTATGTGGCTTACTTCCAAACTCCATCTCAAGCCCAGAACTTCAGCTTACATGGCTGACTGCCTACTTGACATCTCCACTTGAATACATAGTAGGCATCTAGAAGTCAACATGACCACAGGGAATTCTGAATCCCCAGCCTCCCACACACAACCCAGCAATTTCTGAATAGGAAAACGGATTTGTTGGAAAGTGGGGAAATCTGTTCTGTTTATGCAGAATTTTACTTAAGTAAATTAAAAATAATCAATTGTATTAAAGAGGGAGAGAAGCAGACATCAGAAATTATGGAGGAGCTTTGGATCCTCCTTGGCATTAGCTGTCCCCTCTGTCCCTGAGTCCTGTCTTATAAAAAGCATCACTTACCATTGAGTTACTGAAATCCAAACCTCTGGATCCCGCCTTTCTCTCTCTTCCACACCAGCATATGAGCTAGTTCTCTCTCTCCCTGAGATGCCCTTTGAGCCCTCCCTAGCCTCTCCACACCTGCCACTGCCTCTCTATCCTAGGTCCCATTGTCTGCCACGTGGACTCTTGAAGGGTCTCACTGTGCAGATCCTTCCTCTGTGAGTCATTCCCCAATAACAACACTGATAACTTTACTATAAGCCACATTATGACATGTCTTTTAAAACCTTACAGTAGATTTTAAGTGTTCTCAGCATAAAAAATAAGTGTATGATGTAATGCATGTATTAGCTCAATTTAGCCATTCTCCAGTGTACACATATTTCAAACTATGGTGTACACAAAAAAATATGGTTATTTCTCAATCAACAATAAATGATAACTAAAACACTTACATGGCATCCATTTTATTTAAGAGTTGTAGTCGAGCCACTTTTATTAGCCACCCTGAATCTCTGTTGATTTCTCCAATCTCAGCATGCACCAGTCCCCACCTGAGTGGGTACCCAAAGGAACACCAACCAGTCTTCTACCTTTGGAGGACACACCCAGCTATGTCATATGAGCCTTTACCTACACTGTTCCCCTGTCCAGAATGCTCCTCTCAACCCCTTTCCATCTTATCTTGTTCTAAAAGTCACCTGCTCTGCAGGGAAGTCTATCTTGCCCACCTATCTAAAATTTAGTAGTTTAGTCTAAATACTGTTTTAAAATGTTAAAGTAAGAAAAAAGTCATCTTAATCAAGATGGAGTAACAGGGAACAGGTTTATCTAGCAGTCTGAAACTAAAAAGACTGGTTGAATACATAGGAAACAATATTTTCAGATGGGGTACATCAGGGGATAGACAAGAAAACAAGGTGATCCCTGTGACTGTCCCAGGTTGCTGCCAGGAGAGAGCTTCTAGGATGTGATATGAGGAAGGGCAGGCTGAGCAGAGCCAGGGGGCTTCTGGGGCTGAGGGAATGGGCTCAGGTGTCCTGGTTGGTCACAGTAGCAAGAGTATATGGGCAGACTATCAGAAAGAAGGAGCAGCAGAAAGGGAGACACGAGTTCTGGTGAGGATCCCTTGAAGCTTTAGCTGAATGCTGATCATCGCCCACGTGGGCAGGAAACACACAGGGCCAGGGAAAGTACAAAGAGAAAGGATTAGGGGGAACAGTCTCTGGAATTCACACAGGGCTGGAAATAGTTTGTTTCCCATCAGCCAAAATAGAGACCTCCAAACTCCTGAGATGGCAGGTGGCGTCCTCAGAAGGGTGCTGTAGCAATAGAGGAAGAAATAAGTCCTAGCGGTTGCTCGGACCCCACACAACAGACCACAAAAGCAAGTTTCAAAAAGAGCAAAACAGTCTTAAGCAGTTTCCAAGTACCAAATTGTGTCCCAGAACAAAGCACAAGAATATAAGAATACAGAAGTATGCAGCATTCAACAGGGTAAAATTTACAAGAGTTGCATCCCATCAGATTCTACCAAGCACGCAAAGAAGCAAGACAATGCAGCCCATAATAAGTCAATCAGTAGAAATAAACAGGCCCAGAAATGACTCAGATGCCAGAATGAGTAAAGATAATTAACAGTTATTATACCTACCTTCCATCTCGACACTCAATATGGCCTATCTCTCCTCTTTCCTCTTTAACAGGGAACATAGTTGTAATGTATGATATGATAATTGTATGTATAGATGTATATATGTGGTCCCATTAACTTCTTATGATGAAAACTAAACAATCTGATGAGCAAATACACTGGCTGGGGTTCGCAGCAGATTAGACATAGAAGAAAGTATGAGGAAAGTATATAAACAAGAAAAAAAAAGGAAAATGAACAGTACGGGGACTGTAGGCAGCCTCAGCAACGCAGGGGTGGTGAGGAAACTTGGGGAATGGATACGTTCATTATCTTGATGGCAGACACAGTTACAGGTATAGACGTGTCAGAACTCGCCAAACTGTGCACTTTCGATACACTCAGTCTGTTGTACTTCAATTATGTCTCAATATTGGCATTATTTAAAAAAAATAAAATAAAATAAACCCTGAAACTAAACTCTCAGATGAAAGGGACAGCAGGATGGTGGAGAGGTGGCACAGGAGGTGGAGAGGGAGGAGTATGAACCTTCTAAACTTCTTGCCTGCTTGGGAAGGGGGAGTATGGATTCCTGGAGAAGGTATGATAGAAACTTATGTTTTACAACAAGAACCTTAAAACTTTATGGGTAAGTATGGAATGAAGAACAATAAGATGTGTAATTTCAAAACCTGTGGAACGGAAAGTAGAGAAAAAGTACTGATCGATCCAACTAGTGCAGAAGAGAGAAAATAAGCCCACAAACATAGTACAGACAATGAAAAGAATGGGATATATTTTTTATTCAAGAAACTAGAAAAAGAATTAGAAAACAGCCTGAGGTAAGCAGATAGGAGAGAGCAATAAACTTAAAGTAGAAACAAGTGGAAAGAAAAACTGTGAAGCTGAGTAATAAAACCAAAAATGTAGATTTTTAAAATAATTGGTAAAATAAAGATTGGGGGTTAGGGTTGTAACTCAGTGGTAGAGCACTTGCCTGACACATGTGAAGCCCTGGGTTTGATCCTCAGCACCACATAAAAATAAATAAATATAAAACAAAGGTATAAATTTTTTTTTCTAAAAAATAAAGTTTGGGCAGTAAAAAGAAAAAACTTGAAAGATATAAATAATATTAGGAATGAGAAGGAAAGGAACAATAGTAGTATAGACATTTTTTAAATTATAAGCAAGGTTACATTCATTTTAAGCCAATATTTCTCATTTTTAATATCACCTTCACCTAGCTACAATTTACATACAATAAAATTCACACATTTCAGTGTATGGTTGGATGAATTTTGACATTACTACTTACAATGACAAAGCATGAGATATTTCTGCCAACCTAGGTTTCCAGTGTTAGTTCCAAATCAATCTCTTTCCTGGCCTCCTGGATCCAGGTTGTTGCTAATATGATATCTATAATTATGGTTTCAGCTTTTCTTGAGCATGATGATGGTGGTGATGATGATTCTGGGGATTGAATCCAGGAGGGATCTACTACTGAACTATGTCCCCAGCCTTCTTAATTTTTTTATCTTGAGACAGGGTCTCAGTAAGTTGTCCAGTCTGGTCTTAAACTTCGGATCCTTCTGCCTGGGCCTCTCCAGTTGCTGGGATTACAAGTGTGAGCCACCCCACCTGGCTTTTTTCAAGTTTTTATATCACATAGTATGAACACTTTTATGTATACCTTATTTCACTCAGCAAAATTTCAAAATTCATCCATGCTGATTAGTATCAGTACTAGTTCATCCCTTTTCATTCCCGAGTAGTCATCTACTATATGGATATACTGTAACTGATTATAATTCATCTGTTGATGAACATTTGGATTTTCCATCTTAGGGTTCTTATGAGTACATCAGCTATGAAAATTCATCTACAAGCTTTGTAT
Source organism: Sciurus carolinensis (assembly GCF_902686445.1). Lineage (NCBI taxonomy): Eukaryota > Metazoa > Chordata > Mammalia > Rodentia > Sciuridae > Sciurus > Sciurus carolinensis. Next base: position 115,714,831 of record NC_062224.1, on the reverse strand, counting down.
GGATATGGTTTCATTCCTTCTAAAAAAAGTGGAATTGCTGGTTCCTCTGATAAATGTAAGAAACTATCGAGCACCTGTCCCAGCAATATTGTATGGAAGTTTCAGTTGCTTCACCCCCTCTCCAAATTTCACATCAATACTTGAAAACCCAAATGTAATAGAGAATTATTACAGTTGGATCTGGAATATTTTCCAAAAACTCATATTCCAAACATGATCCCCAATGCAGCCAGGTTCAGAGATGGGGTTTTTAGGAAATGGTTAGATTTTGAGAATTATAACCTCATCAGTGGATTAATTCATTTTATGGGTTAATAATTTGAATAGACTACCAGGTAATAACTATAGGTCGATGGGGCATTGCTGGAGGAAGTAGGTCACTGGGATCTTTTCTGTGGGAACTCTTACCTTGTTCCTAACTCTCTCCACCCCATCTTCATGGCTCCCATAAGCTGAGCAGCTTTTCTGTAACTGCCCTTCTGCCATTATACTCTGCCTCTCCTCAGGCCCAGAGGAATGGGGTCAGTTGACCCTGTGAAACCCTAAGCCCAAAATAAACTTTTCTTCTTTTAAGTTTTTCTTGTCAGATATTTTGGTCACAGTGATGAAAAGCTGATTTATCACAACAGTTTTCTAAGAAAATTACAAAAACTGGATGAGAAAAACTAGAAAAAACTAAGCCTATATAAGATACTGCGATGGTAGTCAAAGGGCAGCCCCAACCCACCCTCCAAAGACGCTCCACAATTAGAGTTTTACTAAGAAGTTCTACCAAATTGTCAAGAGATAGGTAATTATCCATTGTTCAAATTTGAAAGGAGAAACAAATGGCAGTTCATTTTGTGAGGTCATCACAACCCTGATCACCAATATTTGTCAAGGTCAACATCACAAAATCTGTAATTTGGTAACTCTACAGTCAAGGAAGTAAAAATTTAGCAAAGTCTCATATTTGAGAAGAGTTCACGCTAACAATGATAGGATGCTTCAACAGTAGAAAAACCTAGCAATACCATTCATTATATTAACAAACTAGAAGATAAAATGGTACCTTTATCTAAAAATGCAGAGAAAGCACTTAATGAATTTCAGCTGCCATTGTTTATTTTAAAATACACATAGATTAAACCCACCCATACACACACATACATACACACACAAGCTGAATAAAAGAGGCTTTTACCCTGGGGAACATTTCTAACTAGGAAATCCAAGAGCACCAACAGGCAGTATTTGAACCAATGCGGACAGGTCGGTATGACTAAGTACACGGTTCCAACACTGAAACCCAATACCTTCTCTACACTCAGCAGTAACCAGTCAAACTAAGAGAAAAAAGAAATCCTTCATAACAGCTCCAAAAATATTGTCACCTATTATAAAACTGACAAAAATTGAGCCATACCTTTATGGGGAATCTATAAAACTTTATTCAAAGACATAATTTTAAATCTCGGTGTCTTTCTGCTTCCTCCTCCTCCCGTTTTTAAGAGCAGTTAAAATGTTTCTTTGTTGCTTCCCGTTTTGTCTCCCTGTACACTTCTCGAGGGGCAGGTCCTTATTTGTGGCATTGCTCACTCTCCCCACCTAATGCCCCCACCACGCTCAGCACACGAGGTCCACTTGTAGTCGTAAAGCACCGAGGAACCTAAAACGCCCGCTAGCGCGTTTTCTCTATTTACTTGATGCACGGACGCAACAATGTACAGAAAATGCTCCAACGCCTCCACGAGACAATGCTCCGCCCACGACCCCTCCTGGCCAATTAGAACGGTTCGCATGTGTGACGTTATCCTCCCATCCCAGGCCGCACGTGGTGGTACCTTCCGGCTTCAGGCTGGTTTTCTTCCCTCCGCGGGCCAGTGCGGCTGCGCGCTGCGCTCTGATTGGCCAAGAGCTGGTGGGCTGCGCGCGCAGTCGCTGCTCGGTTACTAAGGGCGGGAGCCCAGCGAGGGCGCCGGCGGCTTTCTCCGTCTCAGGCCCGCGACGACGCCTGGGCGCTCGCCATGCCGAACCGCAGGGCCAGCCGCAATGCCTACTACTTCTTTGTGCAGGAGAAGATTCCTGAACTGCGCCGACGAGGCCTGCCTGTGGCCCGTGTGGCAGACGCCATCCCCTACTGCTCGGCGGACTGGGCGGTGAGGCCGAGGGCGGCGGCCGGGCAGTTGGGCCGCGCTTGGGCCTGCGGGAGGACGTGAGGACGGGAGGGCGAGGCCAGGGCCTGCAAGGGGCTGGAGGGCGAGGCCGGGCGAGGCCGGGCCAGGCCAGGGAGGGGACAGGAGGGTTAGGGCTCCACCTGGGCCTGCAAGGGGACGGGAGGGCGAGGGCTGGGCCAGGTCCTCACGCTGCCTCTTCTTGTCCCCCCTCCAATCTTCTCAGCTTCTGAGGGAGGAAGAAAAGGAGAAATACACAGAAATGGCTCGGGAATGGAGAGCCGCCCAGGGAAAGGACTCCGGGCCTTCAGAGAAGCAGGTGAAGGAAGGAAGGCTCCTTATTAAGGATAATGGTGGTGGTGAAAGGCCTGGGGAATCCCTGCCTGCAACTTGCAGGCTTAAGCCTTGATCAGCACTGGGAGTGCTTTGGTATTCAGGAGTCGCACTGGATGATCTCTAAATTTCCCTCTCATTTCTTTTGTGACAAAAGCTTTTTAATTTTTGGATGCTTAAAGGTAGTTTGGAGGATTATTTTAAAATATCACCTAGAACCAAGCCAGGTGCTGTGTTTTAAATTTTGGAATAACAGGACTTGGATATTTTGGTGACTGTTATCTTAGCTGTTAATGGAGCTTGTTAGGGTAAATTTCTGAGTAGTTGAATGTTGAAGTACTAAAAATTTGTCTTGCTTATTTGTATCAGGAAAGTACTAGGTAATTATAAAGGTTTTTTTCCCTTTCCCTCTGTTCTTTCCATTCTTAAACTGCTATTGAATAAAATTCAAGAGAGTTTTGCATGTTTTAGGTTTGAGGAATTTTATTGTTAGTTTTGAGTAGAAACTCTAATCAGTTGAATTTGTACTTACATTTGTGACCTTTGATTTTTTTTTTTAAACTAATTTCTTCTATTTCCCTTTAAAACTTCAGGTGTGTTGCATATATACCTCTTATGGGACTTGGAGTCAGCACAATCTGGTTTTTAAGTATTAGAATTCTTTGGGGAATGGTGTTCTGTTGGCCACTGGCCTGGAATAGGTGGCTCAGGAAGAAGAGCTTAATCATTAGTGGACAAATGTCCTTCAGTAAAAGTTGAGTTTGTTATTTACCATTCACCTTCTGATTTAGCATATTTATAGATTTGCACTGTTGGCTGCCTTTGAATGTTGGTGTTAGTGACAAATGTATATAATTTTTCATTGGTTTTATTGGTTCTGAGAAATTTCTGATATAATGTATGGATTATTTTGAAATTATTTTGCTAAATTAAAATATTTGATCTAGAGCATCCATCAAATTTTGAAGTGTGTGAATGGTGATTCTCTTCCTCTTTAGAAACTCATTTCCACACCACTAAGGAGGCCAGGCATGCTTGTACCAAAGCAGAGTGTTTCACCCCCAGATATGTCAAGTTTGTCTCTAAAAAGTGATCAAGGTAAAGTATTTCCAAAATATTTTGCTTGAATTTAAATACCCAAAACACTAATGATGTGTTGATCAGTAAAAATATTTTACTTTGACCCTCCACTTAAAAGTAATTGACTACAAATGTTTAGATATTATAACTTTATATAACTTTTAATAAAAGATAATTTGTATTTGTTGAAATATACTGGAGAGCTTTTTGAACAAATATGGTCTCTTGATTTCTGCCATTCCAAACATGGTTAGACGAAGATACTTATATTTGTTTATAACTAAATACTTAAATACACTTAAGTTATAAAGATGGACAGGAGGAGTAAATTTTTGAGATCTATTATACCACGTTAATGACTATAATTAATAAAAATTTGTATTTCAAAGTTGCTAAGAGTAGAATTTAAATGTTCGCATGACAAAATATGTGAGTTGATGGATACAGGTATGTTAATCAGCTTGATTTAATCTACAGTGTATACATATATCAAAATGCATTGTATTCCATAAAGACATACAATTATTATTTTTCAACTAAAAATAAAGTTAAATAATATCCTGCAGGAGTATAAGGGTAAAGGTGAACTAACAGCAGAGAAATCGCTAATAAAGGGTTGTTGTTATTCCTTCTGACTTTTTATTTATTGTGGTCTGTCTTTAACACCTAATGAATGTTTAACATTTGTCTTAAATGTGGTCAGTCCTGGTAAATAGAAAACTTCACACATTCATTCATTTTTTTTCTTTCTCATTTACAGTCGGTCTTACATATATTGATAAAAAACTTAGAAGGAATGAACTAAATATTGCATAGTTTACAGAGTTTTTCTACATCCATTCTGCTTGACTTTATTTCCTTTTTATTTGTTGAATATGGGTCCTGAGAGTCTAGACTATGTGTAGCTGATTTATGTAGTTTTAATAATTTTGTCACTTTAAACAGTGGTTACTACAGTAATTCTTGATAAATGTAATTATAAAATTTTTGACTTGTTTATTTGGTATAGTACATGATTTTCTCATTTCAAGCTCACTCAGGAATTTAGGAACACAAGGAAATTGGTTCCAGAACTTTCTTCTCCTTGAACTAAAGAGACTTTTTTGGGAGGGTAAATTTAAGACACTGATTTGTTCTTTTTGTCTTACAATTTTTTTTCTTGTAGCTCTCCTTGGAGGCATTTTCTACTTTTTGAACATTTTTAGCCACGGCGAGCTGCCACCTCATTGTGAACAGCGCTTCCTCCCCTGTGAAATTGGCTGTGTTAAGTACTCCCTCCAGGAGGGTATCATGGCTGATTTCCACAGTTTCATAAATCCTGGTAAGTGGCCAGTGAGCGTAGATGCTAGATCACTAGAGCATACTTTAAAAAAAATTTTTTTTAATTTCATTTATTAATGGTATTTGTTTTCTTAAAAGCTCCAATACAACTGAGTTCTTAAAATGTAACAAGAAAAACTGTTAGGAATTAGATGTCAATCAACATGGGGTTGTTGGTGTAGGCTTTTAAACTTAAGTAAGTCAGCATTGGTGGAACCTGCCACATGCTTTTCTGTAGTCTTACATTTGGATCACTAGTTTTATAAGTTGCTGTTTGTAACCTTGAGGAAACTACCAAACCATTAGCTCTTTGGGTGGGGAAGCAGATGAGAGCGAGGAAATAGGCTAGCACTCAGATTTTATTAGTGTCTCCCATATCCCTGGCTCCACCCCCAGTAATAGCAAGGTGGTTCTGAAGACACAGGATTTGGACCAGTTCCCAGGAGGGTAGGTGGAAGTTAAGAGAGCATCATCTCCTTGAAGGTAAGAAGAGAAATTTGGGAAAAGAACTTTGACTTTAGTTTTGTCAATTGCTTTAAAATTAATTAGGACATCTCATTTTTTTATTATATGAAAAAACTAATCATCCTGCTCATACTTGTGGGCAAATTCTTGGATAGTCATCATTGCCTTCGGTTAAAAAACAAATACTGAAGGTTTGTTTTTTGTATTTTCACATAATAAAAATTAACCTGCACATGCTATCACTTGCAGTATCACTGTAGCACAAGTAAAGAACTTCCAAATTTCTGCTTCTCTCAAAATATTTTGTATTACAGGAGAAATTCCACGAGGATTTCGATTTCATTGTCAGGCTGCAAGTGAGTATTGAGGAGTGGGAGAATATAGGAGCTAATATGTGCTGCCTGGTTAGATTGTTCCTTTAGCACGTAAGACAAGCTGGGGAGGTGAGCTTCATGGAACTGGAAGATGGTGTCTACAGTCTTTGGAAACTTTAAAACTTTTATAAACTTGTAGTATGTTATCTTTTCAGAGGGTGGTTTTATTTATTATATGCTCTCTATTCTTGCATTTCAAGATCTGCTTTTAGTGGCCAGATACTTGGAAAAGTCTTTTGAGAAGGTCTCATTATCAAGATTTAGGGCCATTTACAAGGAAAGTCCATATGAAAAAAAAAAAAAAAAAAAAAAAAACTAAGTTTGTGCTTCAAAAATAATGGAGTTGAAAAAAGAAAATAGTTTGAGTTTTTAGATGAGGAAAGCAAGTTTTTAAATATTTTGCAATCAAAGGTATGACTGTATATACCAAATCTTTCGAACTAAGCTCTTTCCTAGAAACCATGTTTTAAGCAGTTTCCAGTTGAATTAGATTGAAAGTCATAATATGTGTATTTTTAAATTTAGATTAATTAAAAAGTATCATTGGTTGGTTAAGGCCCATTGAAAGATTTCTGTATTTAAAGTTTTTTTTAACTTACAAATGTAACCTGTAGAAGTGTTTGTAATTAAAAATACATTTTTCAAGTCTACCATAAAAGCAGCTATATTGTAATTCTTATAATGGTGTCTTTTCTATAAATGACAATATTTTAGACTCATTTTTACTTCTGTATTTGATTTTTTTTTTTTCCTGGTCTTGTGAAGAATATGTACTAACTCATTTTTTATTTGTCTTCGAACCGGTATTGTAAGTTGTGGAATATATTTAAGATTGTTTTTTAGTAGGTCCCCTTATATAGTTTTTAATGGATAAATAGTTTGTAATATAGAAGAAAAATTCAGCAATTGCTTTGAAGTTTAAACATGGCTAATCTCCCCAAGTGTTATATCATCTGAGGTTATTGAACAAAGAAGATGGTAGTTAAAAAGATAAATAAACAGAAACTCAGCCAGTAAACTAATTTACATTTTTACTTAGGCTTTGTTTCTGGTTTGTTCATCTCTTCAATACATTGGAATCCCTACTGTGTACCAATCAGCTGTTGAGAGTGTCACTGGTTTACTGTTCTGTGCTATCTTGATTCTGATAAGCCCTTTTTAAAAAATCCATTTTAAGACCACTTTTACAACATTTTCAATTTAACCAAGTTAACAAAGTGTACTTTCAAAAAAAAAGTCTTTTAAAGACTAGGAATGTTTTCTTAATTTATTATTCAATCCAGTTGAAACTGAGCACAATGTTTCTCATTGAGGGAATCTTAAAATGTTTGGAGCTCACCAATTTAAGCATGTCTTAAATTTTGAATTTGATAACCCTGGGAAATGTGCCAATTAAATACCATAAATGACTTATTAGAGTGACAGCTATGTCGACATAATAACTAAAATGCCTGTGTTAATGTAATTGAGCTGATTGGGAGACCACCATGTTTCCTACAGGACACACAGGAGCAAATTTACATGTGTATGTGGACCATTTACAAATAGCTAAATACCATGCATCTAGCTCTTTTGTGAAGTATATGTAAGTAACAGCAAGTGAATGCTACCTGGGCTTTAGAATCAAAGAATTTCAGGATTGGAGGGATTTTGATGTGAAGTCCAGTTCCCTTACCTGTAAGGGTAAAAGGACAGGAGGCAGACCTCTATGGATTCAGAGAAGCCTTTATTCCTTGGTGGACTTGGGCGCCATGGGGGCCCATTTTCCGAATGGTGAAAATGGCCATCAGTTACAGAGGGGATTTTGGTTTTATAGGGCACGATGATGTAATCATTGGGAGCTGTGTAGGTGCAGTTTTGACAGTCGGGCTTGTTGAATGGGTTAAAACTTTAATTTAGGAAAGTAGTTGTAAAAAGGTTGAAAAATCATTGTCTGGGGAGATAAGAGTCCAGATCCCAGGGATGAGTACTCAAATCTTGCCCATTGGTATTTGCTGTGCTTCCATTTAGGACTAATTAACTGTGGGGGAAGATCATGGTTTAGGGCCCAGCATTCAGTATCCGCCCATTTCCCCCAGCGCCCATTGTTCCTTGGCCAGTTTTTCCTTCCTCTTCCCAAACCGCACCTCTCCATTTTTTCTTTGGAGGCTATGTTTTCCATAACCCTTCACTGCCCACTGCTGTTTTCCTCTGAAGAGGTATTGCAGGGTCTGTATGAGTGTGGGGTCTTGGTTCTTCAGCCAGACCAGCTCAGCTTCTTTTCATTTTACTGGTTAATGGCTTTCTTTTGAGAAGTTTTACTTTGAAAGAAGTAGAGCCTTGAATTTGAATACTGATGTTAGCTTTCTACACTAAAAATCCATCTACTTTTCAAATGAAGCTTCATAACACACACAAAAAATATAACACTCTTTTTAAAAGGTAAAGATTATTAATGGGCAGCCAGGCATGGTGGGTGATGCCTGTAATCCCAGCTCCTCAGGAGGCTGAGGCAGGAGGATTGCAAGTTGCAGGCCAACCTGGGCAACTTAATAAAACCCTGACTCAGAATAACATTTTTAAAACTGGCTGGGGTATAGTTTAGAGGTAGAACAGATTATGTGCATATAACTGTACTTGTGTTTAATTACATGTTGTCTTTTACCCATTTTTCTATTGAACTATTTTTCTTTATTTTTAAGGTTTAGTGTGTATTTTACCTGCTTACTGATTTTTGATTGTGTGTAGATACCTATTTTCAGTTCATGCCTTGTGTATTTCATGCTCTTTGGTGTCTGCTAATAAACAGAAGTCTTTGTTTTCAGTTTACCAAATGTACTGATCTTATCAATTGTGAGTTTTATGTTCTATTTAATAATTTCTCTGTACCTGAAGTTATAGAGTCAGTTTCCATCTTACTCTAAAAATTAAAAAGTTTTGGTTTTTGTATTCAAGTCCTTATTCCATTTGTATTGACTTGTTTATGGTTTAAGGTACAGATTGTTTCATTTTTCTCCATGTGGATCATCAGTAGTTTCAGGATCATTTATTGAGTAATCAGTTAGTTCACCAGTAGGCAGTGCTGCCTGTGTACTGTCAGGCTTCTGTTGACACGTGTCTTCTGTTTGTTCTATTGTTCTGCTTGTTTTTGGTGCCAGTGTCATATTCTTAAACATAATAGTTTGATAATACTTAGATCAGTCCCCAACCTTGTTCTTCTGGAATATTATGGCTATTTTTGACTCTTTAGTCTTCCACATACAACTTTACAATCAGGTTTTTGTGTTTACCAAAAAGCCTTGTTGGGATTCAAATTGGAATCACCTTTAAATCTTTAGTTCATTTTAGAGGAAAATGCTATCCTTATAATATTGAGTATCTAAACATATGTGACACTTCTTCGTTTTCAGATCTGTAATATCTTTCAATTTTATAATTATGGTAGTCTTATCTTAATACCTCTGTTAAATTTATATTTTGTCTTACCTTTTTTGTTGTATTTTAAGTGATATCTTTTGAAATTACATTTTCTAATTGTTTATATTTTTTTCCCCCACCCACCATTAAACTTTTGGGTTTTTGTGAATTCCTTAAGTCATATCTTTGCTCTTCACTTTAGCTGCCTCTGTTCATTTTACTGGTTAATGGCTTTCTTTCTACAAGTTTTACTTTGAAAGAAACAGTGTGTTACTTCTGGATCATTTGGTGGATTCATTCCTAGTGTTTTGAGGAACCTCCATGCTGATTTGGATAGTAGTTGTACTAATTTACACCAACAGTGTAAAAAGTTAATCCACATCATCTCTAGCACTTTATATTGTTTGTATTCTTGATAGCTCTGTGCTGTGACTGGAGTGAAATGAACTCTCAGGGTAGTTTTGATTTGCACTTCCCTAATTGCTAATGATGTTGAACATTTTTTCCACATTGACCATTTGTATTTCTTTGTTTGAGAATTGTTTGTTTAGTTCATTTGCCCACTTATTAATTGGGTTGTTTCTAAGTTTTTTTGAGTTGTGTATTCTGGATATTAATCCTGTCAGAAAAGTAGCTAGCAAAGATTTTTCTCCATTCCGTAGGTCACATTCTTAATTGTTTCCTTTGCTATGCAGAAGTTTTTAAATTTTTAATTTGGTGCCATCCCATTAACACTTTTTATATTTTGGGGAGGGAAGGGTGTGCCAGGGATTGAACTCTGGGCCACTCAACCACTGAGCCACATCCCCAACCCTGTTTTGCATTTTATTTAGGAATAGGGTCTCACTGAGTTCCTTAGTGCCTTACTTTTGCTGAGCCTGGCTTTGAACTCGCCATTCTCCTAAGTCTTCCGAGCTGCTGGGATTGCAGGCATGTGCCACTGTGCCTGACCCCATTAACTCTTGTTACTGTAGCTCTGTAGTATAACTTGAAGTCAACTAGGATGCCTCCAGCATCGCTTTTTTGGCTTAGAATTGTTTTAGCTATTCTGAGTCTCTTAATCCTTTTTTTTTTTTTTTTTTTTTTTTTTTTTTTTTTTTTTTTTTAGAATGGGGGATTAAACCCAGGGTACTTTACCGTTGAGCTACATCCCCAACCCTTTTTATTTATTTTGAGATAGGGTCTCACTAAGTTGCTGAGGCTGATCTTGAACTTGGAATCCGCCTGTCTCAGCTTCCCAAGCCCCTGGGATTAAAGGCGTTTGCCACTGTGCCCGGCTGGGTCTTTTATTCTTCAGAATGGATTTTAGAACTATTGAGTTTTGTGAAGAATGTCATTGGTATTTTGAGGAGATTGCATTGAATCTGTATATTGCTTTTGGTAATATGGCCTTTCTGAACAATATTCTGCCTATCTGTGAGCATGAGAAGTCTTTCTTCTGTGTCTTCCATTTCTTTCTTCAGTGTTCTATAGTTTTTATCAGAGGTCTTTCACGTTCTTGAGTATTTATTCCTAGATACTTTTTCTTTTTTCTTTTAGGCTGTTATGAATGGGATTTTTTTCCTGATTTCTTTCACCAAATTCAAAATTGGTATATAGGAAAGGTATTCACTTTTGTATGTTGATTCTGTAACCTGCTCTTTTGGTGAATTTATTAACTCTCACAGTCTTGGAGCTTTTTGTATCTTCTGAATATAGGATTATATTATCTGCAGACGGCAGTAATTTAACTTCTTCCTTTCCTATTTATATCCCTTTTATTTTCTTGTTTAATTACTCTGACTAGAATTTATAGTCCTGTATTAAATAGGAGTGGTGAGAGTGGACATCCTCGTCAGTAGTGTTCCAGATTTTAAAGGAAATGTTTTCAGTTTTCCCCAACTCATTGTGGTGTTGGCTTTGGGTTTTTTGTGTATAGCCTTTATGATATTGAGGTAGTTTCTTTCTATCCCTAGTTTAAGTGTTTTTTTTTTTTAATTATGAATGGGTACTGAAGGCTTTCTATGCATCTGTCAAGATGAATAAGTGATTTTTGTTCATATTCATTATTCATTATTTTGTCTATATTCATTTATTATTCACATATGTTAAACCACACTTAACATCTCTGGGATAAAACCAAGTTGGTTGTGATGTACATTCTTCTTACTATGTTGTTGAAAATGATTTGCTAATATTTTATTAAGGATTTTTGCATCTAACTTCATCATGGATACTGGTCTGAAGTTTTCTTTCCTTGATGTGTCCTTACCTGGTTTTGGTATGAGTGTGATACTAGTTTCATGGAATGACTCTCAAAAGTGTTCATCTCTTTCTGTTTCCTGGAATGATTTGAGGTTCATTGGCCTTAGTTTTTCAAAATTTTGTAGAATTCAGCTGAGAATCCATCTGGTCTTGGACCTTTCTTTGTTGGAAGGCTTTTACTACTGTTTCTATCTCTTGTTAGTTATTGGTCTGTTTAGGTTTTCTGTCTTCTTGATTCAATTTTGGCAGGTTGTATGTCTATAAATATATCCAATTATTCTAGGCTTCCCAGTTTATTGAAGTATAAGTCTTCAAAATAGTCCCTAAAGCTCCTTAGGATTTCTGCAATGTTTGTGGTGATTCCTCCTTTTTCATCTCTAATTTTATTAATTTGGATCTTTTTCTTTTGGTTGCTTTGGCTAAGGGATTATCAATCTTGTTTATATTTTCAGACTGAATTCATCGTGCATTCTCTTACAGTTCTTAATTTTATATTGAAATTCATAATTTGAACTTGTCAAATGTAAACATAATTATTTATCAGGAGTACCTGTAGATATTATCAGCTTTGTTATTCTTGTCTTTTTGTACCTGATTATAGAGTATTTGAAAAAAATAAAGACTTCAGAGTAATTGAGGACCTGTAATATTGTTATCTTCCTCCAGAGAAGAGTTAGCTGTGCTTCTTTGTGACACTTAGAAGATCTAGAAACCCAGACCTCCAAAATGGCAGAAGCACATTACTCAGCCATTGCTTCCTCTTGTGGAACCAGCAAATGACCCAGGGGAAAATTCCCCAAGAACTAGCCTTACCCCTCTGGATTTCTATATTCTTCTGTACCTTGACTTAGTAATTCCTATTCCTTACTGTTGTGTGCTGTTGATATCCTCAGGGTCTTTTGCTTTTTCCTGGAAAGTTGGTTTAAATTATTTGGTCTGTTTTTTTTTCCGGAGAGTCTTCATCATACAGCCTCTTAAAAAGTAGTCATTACTGTTCTGTTCCCCAGTCCTATTAACAAAACATTCATGAGAGGCAGCATGGGAATAGTGAAAACACTGCAGCTTGCTCACCTAACCCTGTGTTTGGACCCTGACCCTACTGTTCACCAACTGTTAACTTTCTCTACTCATTTCTGGGATTCTTAGTAGTCTTTATTTTTGTATGTATCATCAGTCTTCTAAAGTGGCTACAAGATTGTGAGTTAAAATATGTTAAGTACCTAACCATACCCACACATGGTACAAGTGCC
>NC_062224.1:115084716-115099716 GCF_902686445.1 Sciurus carolinensis | reverse complement strand
AATAGAGCCTCTGAGGGGAATTTCTAACAAATGCTAGTGAGGGACTCTGGACTCAGTCATAGGTGCCTTCCCTTGACGTCCTCCTGCTGAATGAAGTCTGCTCTGTGCCCTGGACCCAGGGGCTCAGAACCCTCACGGGTCAGACTCCGAGCCCACAGCCTGATTCTCTCTTTAAAAGTGACATATACCTAAAGCCGTGGAGCCTCTTGCAGTCTCCAGTGCAGCATGACCCAAAAAGCCCAGCCCCACGCTGTGGGGAGCTCAGAAGAAGTGGAGGAATTGGACTAGGAGGAGACTGAATAACGTCCCTTGCTCTTTTTCTGTGAGCCTCAATTGCATTGTCCATAAAATGAAGGTAACCCCCCGGTTGGAAGGTCACTCCAGTGACAGCGCCAAACAGAAGGAACGAGAATGAGTATTGATTCTGTGGCTGCTGCAGTTCTTCCCAGTGTTTGGGGTCCTCAGCCCTCTCCATACAGCCCTGCTGTCCCAGCCGGACTCACCGGGGCACAGAGGCCCTCTAGCCAGGACCAGCAGCTCACTGGACCCTTCCCGGCCAGCCGCGGTGGACCAGGCTGGCTTTGGTGCTACCACTGTGACTCTGATGTGTGTCCTTGGCCCTCACGCCCTGAACCTTCTGCTGTTTCCCCAGGAGGCTGGTTTGTGTTACAGGTTTGTAGTTTCTCTGCTGGTCTGGAAACCCAGCCACTTTTTAAAGAGACCAAGCACTCTTCCCTGGAGGAGAAGACCTCCCCCACTCCTATTCCTTTTCCACTGGAAACAGTTTCAGGCCAGATCAGCAAAGCAACAACTGTGCTCCCACTTCATCAAGTTGGACCATCTCCGCCCCATGGATTCCATCCATCACTGTGAACTAAGCCAGGCATAATTTACGCTCTGATCCCGAAACCCGGCCCCCCAACAGTCTCAGAGTGAGGTGGGTTCTGCTAGACAGAGCCGGGTGGACATCACCCACCTTCTCCCTTCCGCTGTGCCCAGCCCCCAGGGGACTTGCCCTTGGGGTCAGACTCACTGTTTCTAGAGCTTAGTCTCCAGAATTCCCAGGAATCTTTGGGATTCGTTAGGAAGGAAGGACCTTTACCTTGGCATCCCTGAGGCTTGGTCATCTTCTTCACGGCGTCCATGTCCAGGGTGTTGAGGCGGATGTCTACCGTGAAGTGGTGGTAGGGGATGAAGTCCCCGCTTCTGCAGTGGTCGCACTTGTGGGCGTTTTCCTCTAGAAAGCGGGCGCACTTCAGGTGCATGGCCTTCTTCTGGTCCTTGAGCCAGAGCTCGTAGGCCGTCTTCTGCATGATAGGCCGGGAGAACCGGATGATGTGGCACTCGATCACCTCGCCCTCCAGTTCCTGGAGCTCCTCCTCCTCACCGTGAGCTGCAGGGGACAGGAAGGGCTCGCCAGCCAGGCCGTGGGCCAGAGGCCAGCCCACTGCCCAACACGGATCAGCCAAGGGGCTCTTGGGGCCTTCCAGGCGCAACTCACCCATCTCTTCACTGGGCTTCAGAGACAAGGAGCGGTAGTGCACCTCAAATGAGGTGGCGTTCTGCTTCAGGGCCAGGCGGAGGTCCTTGCCGTTGCGGAAGCAGTAAAAGACGTTGAGCTCCACGAGGGTGGCCAGGGCCTTGATCATCATCTTCATGTTCCAGCACGGGAGGATCTCGAACAGCAGCTCCGTGGTGAAGGTCAGGCCGACGATGGCCGCGCACCTCACCAGCATCTGGTGGGAGAGGCTCATGCTGTCCAGCTGGACCAGCGAGATTTCTGCAGGCGGAAGGCCACGCAAAGGGCTCTGGTACCCGTCTTACTGCCCCTGTCCAGGGCAGACCTGTCCTGTGCTGCACGTCGGTTGCAGACACCAGCTAAGCTACTCAGAGGGGCATTTGCTTGGCGTCCGGCGCACAGCTAGCTCTTGTGCAGGAGTAGACAGGGTGCAGCTGCCGTGGTCCGAAGACACACGCGGCCAGAGTGAGCCTGATCCCAGGGCTTCCTGACCTTGCGCTAAAGCATGACAGGGATGCGCGAGGACGCAGGGTCGGGGCAGGCCACGCACCGTGCCTGCCCGCCTGCTCCTCGTTGGCCTCTCCGGTCAGTCCCACCTGAAAATGTGCTGCACCTCATTCTCTGGTGCAGTCGAATAAAGCTCTGTTCAAATCAGACCCCAGAACACGTCGGGGGAAGGAGGCTCCTCAGCACAAGTAGAAGAATCAAGCCTGCCAGGGGGCCGCGGCGGGGCTGGGCACTGCCTCCCTCCTGGTGCAGGTGGTCATCCCAGGGCGAGCGGAGGGGGAACTGGCAGGACACCAGCCCCAGGGGGAATGCCCTTGCCTTTCAGTGACGCGGGGGGCGACAGGTTTTTCAGCCGGACACCGCTGACAAGGCTGCAGACCTCTTCATTTCCCTCCTCGTTTCTGAGGGAAAACGCTTTGAAGTCCTCTGTTGGCTTAATGAAGTTCTCTGTGGGGAGGAAAAAAGGAAGGGCAGTCAGGGCTGAGGATGTGGCTCAGCTGGTAGAGCGCTCGCCTCACAAGCACAAGGCCCTGGGTTCAGTCCCCAGCACCGCAAAAAAAAAAAAAAAAGGAAGGGAAGCCGGGTTACTATCCCGGCTTTAAAAGTCTGATTTTCCAGTACACGTGGATGAGGATCCCGTGTGAGCAAGAGCGGGAAGACCTGTGTGCTGACTCACCGGATATTCTGGGGTACCTTCTTTAAAGAAAGCTGATTTATGAAAATTGAAATTTACCAAAAGATGTTTTGTCCTCCCGCCCCGGAACAGTACGTGGCCCCAATGCTGATAAACGTCTGCTTCACGGTGGCCTTAGGGTCTCTCCACGCACGCACGCGGTACCTGCCCTGCTATGCACACTCGCGCAAACACATGGGGGAGATTCAGCCCTAACGAGGGCATGTGCTGCCAGAGAGTCGAAACGTGAGGTCCAAAGTCGGCCTTGCTGGCGACTCGGTCTCCCGGCTCCCCACCTGCGTCATCTGCTTCTCCCACGGCCTGCGTAGCGCTGGGCAGACTGAAGAGGCATGATGGGCGGGGGAGAAGCAAGTGCACAGGCCCGTCCCCTCCTGCAGAGGTGACCCCTCACAAGCAGCAAGACCGCGGGCTGTGACGGAGGGCCACGGGAGTGGCAGGAAGAGCGGGCACGGCAGACCTGACCCCACTGTGTGCACACACTCTGAGGGATGTCACATAAACACCACGTGCTTCCAGCCCGCGTGGTGCTTAAGAGCTACGGGACAGATACACAGGTGACTGATCACAGCACGGGGAAGAGCGACTAAGAACAAAAGAGTGAAGACTGAGCCAGGTGCAGTGGCGCCCACTTGTAATCCCAGCAAGCCCGGAGGCTGAGGCAGGAGGATCACAGGTTTGAGGACAGCCTCAGCAACTTAGCTAGACTGTCAGCAACTTTACAAGACCCTGCCTCAAAACAAAACAAAACAAGAAATTTTTTAAAGGCTGGGGATGTGGCTCAGTGGTAAAGCACCCCTGGGTTCAATCCCCAGTGAACCCCACAAAAAAGAAAAACAGCAGCAGAAGCAGTGATGGTAGATAGGAGGCGGTGCGGGGGTGCAGCCGGGGGAGTCCAGGAGAGGGTGAGGACGGGTCAGACAGGCGGGGAGGGGAGGGGGCAGGGTGTGATCAGGGAAGCCCAGGGAGGGCACGTGGGCAGGCAGAGGGGACCCAGGGTGTGCCCGCCCTGTGCTCCTCACGCCCGCCTGTTTCCCTCCCAGGACCCGCCACCGTGGTGACCGCGTGTTCCATCACTCGATGGACATTAGCCAGGGCCTCCAGGCACAAGGCATCTAGGATTGGGAACTCGGGGTACCAAGGACTCCCGCCTCACAGGTCAGATTCTAACGATGGAGACACACGGACAGTAGATAACGGATTAACAGGAAGCTCTCAGGGTGTGACTCGGTCGTGTACAAGAAGGGAAAGTGACCGGCACTGGGTACTTCCCGCTCGGGCTCACTGCTTGGACCTGGGCTGGTCTGCTCCGCTCTGCCCACAGGCTCTCTGGAGCTCAAACACAGCGGCTCCCGCCGGCTCTCCACGCTCCACTCCGCAGTTCCGGGGAGCAGCCACACCCGCGGGCTTCGGAAAAGGTGACCTGGCTCTGCTCCTGCCATCCTGGGTCCTTATGCAGTTTGTCCACTGACCCCACAGTGTCTCTTAATGTCCCTTTTTCTTCCAAAGAGACCAGTCTTGGATCATGAATCTAGTTCAGATTTTTAATTGACGTGGAATCCACACGACATACAACTAAGCACCTTCCAATGTGCAGTTCGGCGGCACCGGGTCTCCCAGAAGTGCAGAGGAGCTTCACGGGGGTGGCACCCCATTATCTCCTTTTTTAAACTTTTATTGGTGCATTTTAATTACACAGAATGCTGGGATCGTGGTGGCTTGCTCATACATCATACCTTGATCATGCCCGGTTCCCCGCACCCCTTCCGCTTCTCCACATGTCGCTCCCCTCCCGCCAGACTCCACACGTGAGGGAACACGGGACACGTGTCCTCCTGAGCCTGGTGGGTTTCATTTAACATGCTGCTCCTGGTCCTGTCCATGTTCCCGCAAATGACATGACTGTCCTCTGTGTGGCTGCACACGCTCCCTGTGCACGTGTACCCACTCTCTCCATTGGTGACACACACTCACTGTGCACGTGTACCCGCTCTCTCCAGCAGTGACACACACTCACTGTGCACGTGTACCCACTCTCTCCACTGGTGACACTGTGCACGTGTACCCGCTCTCTCCAGCAGTGACACACACTCACTGTGCACGTGTACCCGCTCTCTCCATTGGTGACACACAATCACTGCGCACGTGTACCCGCTCTCTCCAGCAGTGACACACACTCACTGTGCACGTGTACCCGCTCTCTCCAGCAGTGACACACACTCACTGTGCACGTGTACCCCACTCTCTCCAGCAGTGACACACGCTCACTGGGCACGTGTACCCCACTCTCTCCAGCAGTGACACACACTCACTGTGCACGTGTACCCACTCTCTCCATTGGTGACACACACTCACTGTGCACGTGTACCCGCTCTCTCCAGCAGTGACACACACTCACTGTGCACGTGTACCCGCTCTCTCCAGCAGTGACACACACTCACTGTGCACGTGTACCCCACTCTCTCCAGCAGTGACACACACTCACTGTGCACGTGTACCCACTCTCTCCAGCAGTGACACACACTCACTGTGCACGTGTACCCGCTCTCTCCAGCAGTGACACACACTCACTGTGCGGGTACCCACTCTCTCCATTGGTGACACACAATCACTGTGCACGTGTACCCCATTCTCTCCAGCAGTGACACACACTCACTGTGCACGTGTACCCGCTCTCTCCAGCAGTGACACACACTCACTGTGCACGTGTACCCGCTCTATCCAGCAGTGACACACACTCATGTGCACGTGTACCCCACTCTCTCCAGCAGTGACAGACGCTCCCTGGGCACGTGTACCCGCTCTCTCCAGCAGTGACACACAATCACTGTGCACGTGTACCCGCTCTCTCCAGCAGTGACACACACTCACTGTGCACCTGTACCTGCTCTCTCCAGCAGTGACACACACTCACTGTGCACGTGTACCCGCTCTCTCCATTGGTGACACACAATCACTGTGCACGTGTACCCCATTCTCTCCAGCAGTGACACACACTCACTGTGCACGTGTACCCGCTCTCTCCAGCAGTGACACACACTCATGTGCACGTGTACCCCACTCTCTCCAGCAGTGACAGACGCTCCCTGGGCACGTGTACCCGCTCTCTCCAGCAGTGACACACAATCACTGTGCACGTGTACCCGCTCTCTCCAGCAGTGACACACACTCACTGTGCACCTGTACCTGCTCTCTCCAGCAGTGACACACACTCACTGTGCACGTGTACCCGCTCTCTCCAGCAGTGACACACACTCACTGTGCACGTGTACCCCACTCTCTCCAGCAGTGACACACGCTCACTGTGCACGTGTACCCACTCTCTCCAGCAGTGACAGACACTCACTGTGCACGTGTACCTGCTCTCTCCAGCAGTGACACACACTCACTGTGCACGTGTACCCACTCTCTCCATTGGTGACACACACTCACTCTGCACGTGTACCCGCTCTCTCCAGCAGTGACAGACACTCACTGTGCATGTGTACCCGCTCTCTCCAGCAGTGGTACACACTCACTGTGCACGTGTACCCACTCTCTCCAGCAGTGACAGACACTCACTGTGCACGTGTACGTGCTCTCTCCAGCAGTGACACACACTCACTGTGCACGTGTACCCACTCTCTCCATTGGTGACACACACTCACTCTGCACGTGTACCCCACTCTCTCCAGCAGTGACAGACACTCACTGTGCATGTGTACCCGCTCTCTCCAGCAGTGGTACACACTCACTGTGCACGTGTACCCGCTCTCTCCAGCAGTGGTACACACTCACTGTGCACGTGTACCCGCTCTCTCCATTGGTGACACTCACTGTGCACGTGTATCCGCTCTCTCCAGCAGTGACAGACACTCACTGTGCACGCGTAACCCGCTCTCTCCAGCACTGACAGACACTGAGGCTGGTTCCACAACGGGGCTGCTGTGGTTTGTGCCCTGATAAACAAGGGTGTGCAGGTGTCTCTATAGCAAGGTGACTTTGGTCCCTTCCGGTGAAGACCCGGGAGTGGCATTGCAGGATCATACGACAGTCCTGGTTTTAGTCTTTTGCGTGATCTTCAAGCAGGTTTCCGTGGCTGTAACAGTTTACAGTTTACCCCTACCGCTGAGTGCATGGGCTCCTTTTCCCTCACATCTTCAGCTGCATTTATTGTTTTGTGCCACTAAATGTGTCAGGAAGAATCTGACCCTGCTATTGCGTGGTGCACACAGTGGTTAGAGCTGTTAAATCACCACCACTTACTGTGAGTCACAAAAATAAAGACTCCCCTTCCGGAAGACCGGAGGCGAGTTTTCTCCCTCTTCTCCTGCCAGGTACAACTTGAATCCCTGGACATCAAACCCAAAACAAACACAAGAGACCCAGGCGGAGAGGAGGCCGACCGTCTGGGGACCTTGGGAACATGGGGCACAGAGCTCCCTGGTTCCTTCTGCCTCACACATACCAGACTTGGAGCTAAGACTCTGACGACTCAGAAACCCGATGGCGTGCCAACAGAAAAGCCCCAAAGTTAGAGTGAGCGTCAGTCGACTCTCCAAATCGCTTATTGACCCCGCTCTCTGGCCCGGGCCTCTCTGCGATGGAACGCCCCACGATGCCAGCTGCACATTCCGTCCCTCGTCGCCCTCTGCAGTGTGGCCGCCCTGCCAACAGCCCTCTCTGGGCGAGGCACGTCACCTCTGGAAAACACGGAGTGCCCTGAGCTCCTCGGGTCTGCCTCTGGGCCTCAGGCTTTCCAGGCTTCTTCCCTGTCTACCGCTGGTGTGCGCTGGCCTCACTCAGGGACTCCCGGGCCTCGCTAAGTCCTCGTGCGACCTGGAGTCAGAGCAAGATTTTTGCTGTCCTCAAGCCCTCTGCCCCTGCGGGAAGCAGCCGTGGAGCAGCCCCATCCTTGGCACCTTCTCCACATCAGGATTGGTCAGGGGAGGCAGAGTAGGTGCCGCGCGTGGAGGCGCACACCCCTCATCCCAGAACTCAGGACCTGGGGCAGGAGGACAGTGAGCTGAGGGCCAGCCTGGGCAACGTAGGGAGACCCTGTCTCGAAACAAAGAGCAAAAGGACTGGGGGTGCGGCTCGGCGGTAGGGCACCCCTGGGTTCAAACTCTAGCACTGGAAGCAAGAGAGGAGAGTCTCCCCGAGACTTACTGAACAGGTTGTTCCAGGTCACCTTGGTCTTTTCCTCAGACTCCATTTGCTGGAAAAGGAGTACCCTGTGGTGGTCCAGGTTCTTCAGCAGCTCTTCACAGTAGAACGGGATCCCGCAGCTGGCCTCCACCAGGTACCTGCAGTGAAGACAGCGGCAGGCCCGCTCAAGAGCGCCTGCCAGGGAGGCCGGCGGTCTCCCTGTCACTTGACACCCATCCCGTCCCATTCTCTGTGTGTTCCTTTGTTCTCAAGTTTTAGGGATCGCTTTCGTCTTGTTTCCTTTTAAAATTACATAAAACATTTGTATCTTCCCAAAGTTAAAACGATGTAGCAGGGAACATCCTCAGTCTTGCTTCCCTGCCTTAGATACAGATAAGAGCTGGGTGCGTTTATCTGTCCGATATTTCTTCCAAAAAATACGAACAAAAGTGTGCATGTGTATGCGCGTGCACACACACACACACACACACACACACACACCCTATTCATTCTGCCTTTTCTGGGTGAGGGATAGTTACGTGCGCCCCACACGTGGGTACAGCACCTAACGGTGCCTCCTGTCGTTCCCCTGATCAGGACTCTCACTCCCTTTTCTACTGCACCGTGCTCCACGGGATGCGTGCCTCCTGGTTTACTGAGCTTAGCTCCCCTTCGAGATGGACATTTGGATTGCTTCCAGCCTTGTGTCAATACACACAGAGTTTGATAAAAACTTTGTACATAAGTCTCTTCATATTTGTGTCAAGGCGTTTGAGACCGTGTCCTAGAACTGGGATCGCTAGATCAAAAGGCAAATGCCGTATAAACATGTGGGGGAGGAGGAGAGAGAGAATCACATTCGTGACTGGAGTTGTTTTATTTGGGGCACTGGGGACTGACCCCAGGGGTGTTCTGCACTGAGCCGCATCCCCAGCCCTTTTTACTTTTTATATTGGGATGGGATTGGAGGTATTTTAAGTGACCCCTTGTTCTAGTCATCTTCCTTCCAGAAGCAAGGCCACCTCATTAGAAAGAACAAACTCAGAGAACAGGGGGATTGTACGCAGCCAGCCCAGGAGAGGTGCTGTCATGTGGGTGTGACTGACACAGCACCTGCCCGCAATCCCAGCTACTTGATAGAGAGAGCAGCTTAGGGAGACCGGCCGTCTCACAACAAAAGAGAAAGGGCTTGGGATGCGACTCAGAGGTAGAGTGCTTGACTGGTGTGCTTGAGGCCCTGAGTTGCACCCTGAGGGAGAACTAGTGCACGTTGTTAGGGGTCTGCCCTCAAGACCCCAGGGGAGACAACCCTGAGAGGCTCAGACCGCGCTCCGAGAGTCAGGCCTGAACAGCTCCGCCCACCGAGCACCGACACCAGCACACGCCTGCCGGCCAGTGAGACACGGTAGGGCCGCAGGCTGTGGTCAGGCTCTCCAGCTTGCCTTTCCCGTCACGTGACTGTTACTTAAAGTGGGCAGACCCGTGCCCAGCTTGACATGCCGGCTGAGCAGAGTGTGGGAAGGGGAGCAGGGAGCCCGTGGGGAAGGGCGAGCAGCACCGACCCACCAGCACGGCTTGCCGCCCCTCTAAAGGCCGGGCCAGAAGAACACTGGCACTGCAGGGCACATCCTGGAGCAGCCGATGACGTCAGCACCGGGGCTGCAGGAAGCGCGACTCACGTGTCCAGCTCTTTGGGGATGCTGCGCACGTTGAGGTCAAGGCAGACCTTGTTGCGGATGTCGCTGGGCTGCATGGGCCCCAGGGTGATGTAGGTGGTGTTCCTGTTCTTCATGATGGCACTGGCCGCTGCACAGGGAAGACCCACAAAGGGCGACAGGGACATGATGATGAAGATGGGAACCGTGCGGACCAGCTTCTCTATGAAGGTCCAGGAGGCCACATCCACAAACTGGGCCTCGTCAATGATGAAGATGATCCTCTCCTCTCTCACTGTCTGGACAAGGCCACGGAACAGAAAGGGAGAGGCTTCAGGACTCAGGGCTTGCGCTTTGCTGGCAGGCGTGTGTGTCCATGGGATTGGGTGGTTCATTTGCAATTTTCTTTTCATTAACTTTGCATTAATTTGAATTTCAATAACTGAGAATTCATGTTAGTTTGGACATGGACTCTGACTTGGGCAAAGCTTTGTATAATGATAATGGAAAGGAAGGAAGGCAGGCAGGCAGGCAGGCTGGAAAGGCGAGTCCCAGGGGTGAGGTTTAGGGATTATGTAAATTCTGAATTGCCGCTTAGCTCAAGGTTGGAAGCTGGAATAGAGTGCAGCACTTTTGGATCAAGCTTTTGCCCACTTCCAAATGCTTCCTGGAGCCAGAGCTCCTTGGGCCGGTGGCCAGTGGTCGTTTGCCCAGTTTCCTCCTGCCGTGACTGACTCTTACCTGTTCCAAGATCTTCATAAACAGAGCTTCCAATTGCTTCTGCTTCCTCAACGAGCTCATTCTGGAAATCTCCCGAGAAATAGGGAACTGTAGGGAGAAGAAAGAGCACACTCAGTATGGGAAAGCAGCAAAGGAGCTACCAGCCTCGGGGCTCTGGGCAAGTCACTGAGCTGTCCCGGCCTGGACACCGTCACATGTTGGTTCGTTCTTAATGTCCTTTTCAGCTCTGATTGTCTGTCCTTGAATGTGATAGGTCCAGGAGAGAACAGGACATGTTCTGTCTTTGCTTTGGCAGTCAGTTGTGGGAGAAGAGACCTTGTGCCTCAGCCTTGCTGGAATCGTACAGCCACAGTGGAAAGGTAAGAAAAGCATGAGCCAGCAGGTGGCCTTTAGCCAGGCATGGTGGAGCACACCTGTGGTCCCAGCCACCGGGAAGCTGAGGCAGGGGCATCAGAAGTTCAAGGCCAACCTGGGCAACTTAGTGAGGCCTGCTGTCCAAATAAAATGTAAAATTTTTAAAGGGGCTGGTGAGGTAGCTCTTGGTAGAGCACCGCTGGGTTCAAGTTCTCGTACCACACACAAACAAAACAACAAAACAAACAGGCCATCTGGATTTTCTCGTGTGGTGTTTCCAGACACCTCCAGTACGTCCTGAGAATGTGGAGGTAGGGGCTGGGATGTCACTCAGGGGCAGAGCTGTGCGTAGTGTGTGCAATGCCCTGGGTTCGACCCTTAGGACCCTAGTGCTGTTGAGAGAGAGAGAGAGAGAGAGAGAGAGAATGTGGGTGGATTTTCAGGGAGGATTGGGAGCCGCTTCCTCACCAGCTGGGTGCGCTAGTGAGAGGATACTAAGGCCAAGGAGATGTCAGTCACGCCTGGGGCCACGCCCTCCAGAAGCCGAGCACTAGCGTGGTACCTGGACGTGGAAGATGTCATTAAGAAGACAGTGGAACTTCTCATCCAGCAGCATCTTGACTCTGTTGTGAAGGTTGCTCTGTCGCTCTTTGTAGTGTTTGCAAGTGTCCAGACCTAGCACGTTGGCCATGAGTATCTGGATGGTGTAAAAATTCTGATGGAAGCTGATCTTGGTCAACGCAATAGCAATGGTCCTGTTCACGAGAGACCGAGAATCACGAGGGAGTTTTGCACATGTTTTTCAGAAATAAAGGTCGAAGGGGAGTGCTGACTCCTCCTGTTGAGCTACCAGGACGGACCTGCCCAGCCACCTGGCAGCTGCTGCTTCCCGCTAGGGACATTCCTGTTCCACTGTGAGCCCAGCCCCATCACCTGACCCAGCTCCCCAGGCCTCTCCAGTCCTGCCGCCACTGCCCTGCGCCCCGGCCACGCTGCACGGTGGCAAGCCACTCCTGCCCTTGCTGCGTGGCTCTGAAGGCATCGCGCCCACAGGAGCCTGAGGGAGCTGGCAGGTGCCAACCTGGGCTGAAGATGCAGGTCCGTGGTGGAGCGCTTGCCCTGCACAGGTGAGGCCCTGGGCATGAGCCCCGGTCCTGGGGTACGGAGGCAAACCTTGCTGTATCGCTCTCCTGCTTAGTGTTCCCGTGGCTCCCGTTGCCTAAAGGCCGGCGTCCACCCTCTTTTCTGTGACAGGCAAGACTTCCCAAGGCCTCATCTGCCTAGCCACCTTCCTTCCACCACCAGCAAGCATGCGCATTCCTTGCCCACCTTTGCCGAGGTCATCTGCGCGTCCTGAAGGGCCCCTCTGGCTGTTCATGGGTCAGTCCTCTCAGGCTGCCCCTGGAGGCCCTCCTTGCTGCCCCAAGGCTGGATCGCATCCCCCTCCCTGTGGGGCTCTCTTCACTGGAGGGCAGACGTCAGGGTGGTTCAGGATCATCACCCACCTCCCCCAAGTCCGTGTGTTGAAGTCATGGGCCCTGGAACCTCAGAACTGAGGCTCTTTTGAGAATAGGGTGGTTGGAGAGGATGAGTTAAGATGAGACCTTACTAAAGACAGCTGGGCCCTCAAACCGCCAACACTGGTGGCCTTATGAAAAGGGGAAATTAGGACACAGAATACACAGGGAGATAGCCATGCGAAGACAAAGCCAGAGGTCCGGGTGACACTTCTACAGGACAAATAGCACCAAACGGGGCCAGAAAACCCCCAGAAGCAAGCGAAAGACTCTTCCTCCTGGTCCTGGGAGGGAGCCGACGCTGCTGGCACCGGGATCCCAACCTGGGCCTCCAGAACTGTGAGACCACCTTCCTGTGGTCAGGCCACCCCGTCTGTGGTGCTGTCAGGGGCCCTGGTAACCAGCACAGCCCTGGATGGGCCCCGGCCCCTGTGGGCCTTCCCAGGTGCCCGCAGGAAGGAACGCCCTCCCTTGGCTGTGAGTCGGCCCTCGGCAGTGCTGCGGGTGTTTGGAAAGGGCCCTTTTCAGGTCCCAACACTGAGGAGTGATGGAGATACAGCTAAGGGGTCAGCAAGCAGTTTCCCTTCCACCCTTTAGATGGGGAAGCCGTGTGAGACGCCAGAGTCATCCCTGTGATCGTCACTACTGTCACTTCCACATGGGGCCAGGCAGACTGTCCCAGAAAGGGACCCACCACACTCCACGCATGAAGATAGAGGAACAGTGTCAGGTGATTGCATTAGCTCCGCCTTCCAGAGCATGTCCCCAGGCCGGTCATTGTCCATCCCCACTCGCAGGGTGACAAACTTACGTGTCTATTCTGCAGGCGAATCGAGCCCCGATCACACGTCTGTGCTAGTGGTTCCCAGCCGGTGGGCATGTTGGGATTATGGGGGAACTTTAAAACGCCCAAGCCCCACCAGGCTTTAAATCAGGATTTCCAACAATCAGACCAGTTCTCTTTTTCTTCGTTCAAAATATTTATCAGGGCTAGGGATGTGGCTCAGGGGTAGAGTGCTTGCCTAGCAGGCATGAAGCCCTGGGTTAATTCCCAGCACCACCAAAACCACAAGAATTAATCTAACCAAAATATTCATCACCATTTATTTAGCACAAAGGTCATATCACCCAACAATTATAGAAACACAAAATAAATGGAACTGCTTTAAGGATGCAGGATCTCTGAATCGACTCAGAGAGATAATTCCCAGGCACTCACCTGTGGTTCTCACCTTGAGCCAGGTACTCAATTTCCATAAGTATCTGGCTTTTCCCATATCCAAATAATCCTTCGTACATTAGGATTCGGCTGCAGTTCGACATCAAAAATTCCTTCATGGTACGCATGAAGTATCTGATCTCCTTATCACGCCCTGTTATTTTCATTTTTATTTTTAAAAGAGGAACAAAATCAGCAACACAAAACAGTCTAGAGAGATAAAAAAGAACAGAGGGACACCCCTTCCAAGAATATCCTAGGAATTGGCAAGGCATGGTTCAGACTTTAAGAGTCCCTGCACACTTTGTAAAATCTTTTTTGAGAATTTTCCAGTTAAGAAGGTGGTTTTGCAGTTGTATTTGAATACTTTGAATACCACAGTTGTAAAAGAAAGTCGGTTTTGTTTTTGGGGTTTTTTTTTTTTTTTTTTTAGTGTTTTTCCTGTCCTGCACATGGAACCCAGGGCCTCTCGCATGCTAGGCAAGCGCTTAGGAACTGAGCCACACACCAGCCCCCCAGGAAAAGTATTCTTGTATGCTCTTTATAATTTGCTCAGATTAAATGGAATTAAACCAAGTCTGTTTAACACTAAAGCTTGTTTCCTTTTTTTTTTTTTTTTTAATAGCACCGTAAACTATAGATTTAAAATTAGGGCTCTAATACTGAACGACTATAGAGAAAACATTTTTATTTCCAATTCCATGATGAAGGAAACCTGTCCTCATAAATGCAAATTATATTGTCTCAGGCTGCTAGAAGCATTATCAGGGACAAGAAAGTTCAATTTACCTCCAGAAATCATGTATACATTTTTATTATCATAAGGACTAAAGTAGATTGTCTTTTTTTCCTGATTATAAAACTAACACATGCTCACTTTGGAAAATATGGAAAAAGTCAGGAGAAGAAAAAAAAAAAAAGAACGAAATAAAAATCATCTTGGGTTCCAATCCTGTCACTGTTATTTTTCTTGTGTTTTAAAATACATGTAACAGAAATCCTGGTTGAAGTCAGAAGCTCAGCTCACAGCCTCTAAAACTTGGGTGGGTACCATGAGCAAGAAGGACCATGATTTCAAAACATGGAGCATTTCTATCAAAAGACTGAGGGATAAGACAGGTGTCGTGGTGCACGACTGTAATCCCAGCAGCTCGGGAGGCTGAGGCAGGAGGACGGCCAATTAATGAGGCCCTAAGCAACTTGGTGAGACCCTATCTCAAAATAAGAAATTAAAAGGACTGGGAATGTGACTTAGTGGTTAAGTCCCCTTGGGTTCAATCCCTAGCACCAAAGCAAACCAAATCAAACAGAAAAAAAAAAGACCTGTGGACTCAGAGCCCACTACCACTTTTTCATGGGACAGCAGATTGTGGAGGACTCATCTGTAAAGATGTCTTTGTGGAAAACCAGGACCATTTATCCCCGTGTAGACATTTTAGGAAAAGCGACTCTGTACTGTGCTTGGTAACCTAAATGTCTGGGTATGTTTAGCAAGAACTACTCACACATGTATGGTTGTGTGTGTGTGTGTGTGTGTGTGTGTGTGTGTGTGTGGTGCTGGGAAGGAACCCAGGAGTGCTCTGCCACTCAGCTCATCCCCAGCCCTTTTTGTGTTTTATTATTTTGAGACAGAGTCTTGATAAGTTGCTTAGGACCTCACTAAGTTGTCA